>NW_028275115.1:0-48681 GCF_037043125.1 Eumetopias jubatus | reverse complement strand
TTCCGTGAGAAGCGTTTCCAAGAGTATGAGAGAGAGCAGATGGAAAAGGTCATGGTTTGAAGCGTGAGAAGGAGACCCGTCAGGAAAGCCATACACGTAAGTCGGGGAAGCACTTTCGCGTGACATGGTGAAGGCATCTAGAATGTGCCCTGTGACGGTGCTCGAGAAACCACTTGTGAAGAAGGCTTCCCTCAACTGCCGTATCGTTTCCGTAGGAGGAAACTGTTTTCCGTAGTGGGTGTGAAGGCATAAGGGACGTAGACGAGACTTCGCTCTCCGCTTCGAAGGTGCCTGCCGTCGTTACACGAAGAAGGATGTGTATGGAAATGGATGACTGCGGAAGCATAAGGAAGATGGCATGCGTTGTTTAACTCTAAGAACAAGTCTCGAGGGTTCCCGTCCTTCGACTACCATCTCTTCTCGTAAGGATGCGAAGCCGCTCCTTAAACCTCGTGTGAACGAAAAGAGATGGAACGCGCGATACCGCACAGTGAGGAACACGTTGTGCGGAGGGTTTCTCTCCATTACGTCCTGTGTCATGGAGGTGGATGGGTCTTGCAATGTACGTGGGCTAGCCTCAGTAGCAGTAGTAGCCTGACACTGAATTCTGAGAAACAAGGCCATGTCAAACAGGCTTTCGCGCTAACATCGTGGTGCTTGAAGAAAGAAGCCTTTGGAGACATGTGCGTTGCTATATAAGGTAGGCGTCTTACACTCACCTCTCACGAAACCAAACTGTAGGGAACTAGTCTTTCCACTACCGCCTCCGGGGAAGAAGTTGGAAGAACTTTCCGACGTTCAAAGTGAAGGCACAAATGCTGGGCCGTCTACCACTGTTTGAGAGAGGAGTTGTGTCTCAAGCTCCTGTCAACCCAGATCTTGCTTCGGGAAGGGAGAAGCGTTTTCAGGACTTCGTGTGAAAGCGTAAGGACAATGCCATAGGCTGAATGGTGAAGGAAAATGTGGGTCGAATGCGACCACCAACTAACAAGTTGTCCCCTAGGGAGGTGTGTGTCTGGAAATGGGAGGAAGCGTAAGGAACGAGCTGTACACTTAAGTCTAAGAGACAATGCTGTGGAGGAGCCGTCCTTCGACTCCCCGCCTCCTTTCCTAAGGATCGAAGCAGCTTGACGCCGAGTGTGAACGGAAGCAGAGGAAAAGCCTGCTATACCTTACTCGGGGAACCACTTTGTATGGAGGGCTTCTCTCAATGAACACCACGGCTCACGACGCTAGAAGGGTTTTCAAACGTACGTGAGTTCGCCAAAGGAAAGCCACAGACTACACTGTGCGAAACAAGTCTGTGTCAAACCGCGCCTTCGAGCTTCCATCTGGCTTCACGGGGAAAACCTAGTCACAACATGAACGTGTGGAGCCCTAAACAGGCGGCGTGCACGTCGGTCTGAAGAAACACCACTGCAGAGAAACCGTGTTTCTCCCAACCTCTTCCCTGAAAATGGTAGTCTATTCCAAGGTAAGTGTGACAGCGCAAGGCATGTGCCCCATGCCTGCGCCACGGAAATAAGGAGTGGAGATTGTCTCTCCCGGTTCAAACCTTGTTCCGTGAGAAATGTTTTCAAGAGTACGAGAGAGAGCAGAGGGAAAAGGTCATGCCTTTAAGTCTGAGAAGGAAACCCTGGAAAGCCGTACGCCTACGTATGAGCGGCATTCTGGCGCGAACGTGTGAAGGCATAAAGAATGTGTCCTGGGACGGTGCTTGACAAACCCCTTGTGAAGAAGTCTTCCCTCAGCTATCATATGGTTTCAGGAAGATAAAAGTGTTTTCCGCCGTGGGCGCGAAGGCACGAGGGACGTGCCCTAGAGTGAGCTGTCCGTTTCGAATGTGCCGCCCGTCGTTCCACGAAGAAGGGTGAGTATGGAAATGTATGATGTGAGGAAGCATAGGGAAGATTGCCTACGGGTGTTTAACTCTAAGGACAAATCTAGAGGGTTGCCGTCCGTCGACGACCAGCTCTTTCCCTACGGATGGAAGCGCCGTGTTAAAGCTTAGGGCGAGAGAAAAGAGACGGAATGCGAGATACACCACAGTGGGGAACACGTTGTGTGGAGGGCTTCTCTCCACCAAAGTCTTGGGTCACGAATTTGGAAGGGCCTTCAAATGTACGTGAGCTAGCGTCAGCAGAGCCTTCCACTGAACTCAGAGAAACGAGGCCGCGTCAAACATGATTTCGTGCTAACCCCTTGGTTCGCGAAGCGCGAAGCCTTTTGAGATATGTGTGTGAGGGTCTTGCACTCACCTCTCAAGAAACAAAACGGTAGAGCAATAGTCTTCCCACTACCATCTACAGGGAAGAAGACGGAGGAAATGTCCCACGTTAAAAGTGAAGGCGCAAGTTACTGTGCCATAGAGCCCTGCTTGGGAAAGAACTTGTGTCGAAAGCTTCTCCCAACTCAGATCTTGTTTCGGGAAGATAGAAGCGCTGTCGGTACTTTGTGTGAAAACACAAGGAAAATGCCACACGCTGAATTGTGAAGAGAAATGTGGGTCGAACGTGACCACCAACACACTCGTTGTCCCCTAGAGAGGTGTGTGTCTGGAAGTGGGAGGAAGCGTAACGGACGTGCTATACACTTAACTCCAAGAAACAACGCTGTGGAGGTGCGGTCCTTCGACTGCCCTTCTTCTTTGCTAAGGAACGAAGCGGCTTGAAGCCAAGTGTGAAAGGAAACGGAGGGCAAGGAAGGGTGATATACCTCACTCGCGGCACAACTTCTGATGGAGGGCTTTTCTCAACGAACACCATGTGTCACGAAGATAGAAGGGTTTGCGAAAGTATGTGACTTCGCCAAAGGAAAGGCATACACGAATCTCGGCGAACCACGTCTGTGTCGATCGCGACTTCGAGCTTCCATCTGGGTTCCCGAGGAACCCATAGTCACATAATGTATGTGTTGTATCCTACTGCAGAAACACCACTGCAGAGAAACCGTGCGTCTACTATCACCTTCCCTGAAACTGGTAGACTTTTGCAATGGAAGTGGGAAATCGCAAGGAATGTGCCCCGTGCCTGTGCCACGGAAGTAACTAGTGTAAATGTCTGTCGCGATTGGAATCCTGTTCCGTGAGAAGCGTTTCCAAGAGTATGAGAGAGAGCAGATGGAAAAGGTCATGGTTTGAAGCGTGAGAAGGAGACCCGTCAGGAAAGCCATACACGTAAGTCGGGGAAGCACTTTCGCGTGACATGGTGAAGGCATCTAGAATGTGCCCTGTGACGGTGCTCGAGAAACCACTTGTGAAGAAGGCTTCCCTCAACTGCCGTATCGTTTCCGTAGGAGGAAACTGTTTTCCGTAGTGGGTGTGAAGGCATAAGGGACGTAGACGAGACTTCGCTCTCCGCTTCGAAGGTGCCTGCCGTCGTTACACGAAGAAGGATGTGTATGGAAATGGATGACTGCGGAAGCATAAGGAAGATGGCATGCGTTTGTTTAACTCTAAGAACAAGTCTCGAGGGTTCCCGTCCTTCGACTACCATCTCTTCTCGTAAGGATGCGAAGCCGCTCCTTAAACCTCGTGTGAACGAAAAGAGATGGAACGCGCGATACCGCACAGTGAGGAACACGTTGTGCGGAGGGTTTCTCTCCATTACGTCCTGTGTCATGGAGGTGGATGGGTCTTGCAATGTACGTGGGCTAGCCTCAGTAGCAGTAGTAGCCTGACACTGAATTCTGAGAAACAAGGCCATGTCAAACAGGCTTTCGCGCTAACATCGTGGTGCTTGAAGAAAGAAGCCTTTGGAGACATGTGCGTTGCTATATAAGGTAGGCGTCTTACACTCACCTCTCACGAAACCAAACTGTAGGGAACTAGTCTTTCCACTACCGCCTCCGGGGAAGAAGTTGGAAGAACTTTCCGACGTTCAAAGTGAAGGCACAAATGCTGGGCCGTCTACCACTGTTTGAGAGAGGAGTTGTGTCTCAAGCTCCTGTCAACCCAGATCTTGCTTCGGGAAGAGAGAAGCGTTTTCAGGACTTCGTGTGAAAGCGTAAGGACAATGCCATAGGCTGAATGGTGAAGGAAAATGTGGGTCGAATGCGACCACCAACTAACAAGTTGTCCCCTAGGGAGGTGTGTGTCTGGAAATGGGAGGAAGCGTAAGGAACGAGCTGTACACTTAAGTCTAAGAGACAATGCTGTGGAGGAGCCGTCCTTCGACTCCCCGCCTCCTTTCCTAAGGATCGAAGCAGCTTGACGCCGAGTGTGAACGGAAGCAGAGGAAAAGCCTGCTATACCTTACTCGGGGAACCACTTTGTATGGAGGGCTTCTCTCAATGAACACCACGGCTCACGACGCTAGAAGGGTTTTCAAACGTACGTGAGTTCGCCAAAGGAAAGCCACAGACTACACTGTGCGAAACAAGTCTGTGTCAAACCGCGCCTTCGAGCTTCCATCTGGCTTCACGGGGAAAACCTAGTCACAACATGAACGTGTGGAGCCCTAAACAGGCGGCGTGCACGTCGGTCTGAAGAAACACCACTGCAGAGAAACCGTGTTTCTCCCAACCTCTTCCCTGAAAATGGTAGTCTATTCCAAGGTAAGTGTGACAGCGCAAGGCATGTGCCCCATGCCTGCGCCACGGAAATAAGGAGTGGAGATTGTCTCTCCCGGTTCAAACCTTGTTCCGTGAGAAATGTTTTCAAGAGTACGAGAGAGAGCAGAGGGAAAAGGTCATGCCTTTAAGTCTGAGAAGGAAACCCTGGAAAGCCGTACGCCTACGTATGAGCGGCATTCTGGCGCGAACGTGTGAAGGCATAAAGAATGTGTCCTGGGACGGTGCTTGACAAACCCCTTGTGAAGAAGTCTTCCCTCAGCTATCATATGGTTTCAGGAAGATAAAAGTGTTTTCCGCCGTGGGCGCGAAGGCACGAGGGACGTGCCCTAGAGTGAGCTGTCCGTTTCGAATGTGCCGCCCGTCGTTCCACGAAGAAGGGTGAGTATGGAAATGTATGATGTGAGGAAGCATAGGGAAGATTGCCTACGGGTGTTTAACTCTAAGGACAAATCTAGAGGGTTGCCGTCCGTCGACGACCAGCTCTTTCCCTACGGATGGAAGCGCCGTGTTAAAGCTTAGGGCGAGAGAAAAGAGACGGAATGCGAGATACACCACAGTGGGGAACACGTTGTGTGGAGGGCTTCTCTCCACCAAAGTCTTGGGTCACGAATTTGGAAGGGCCTTCAAATGTACGTGAGCTAGCGTCAGCAGAGCCTTCCACTGAACTCAGAGAAACGAGGCCGCGTCAAACATGATTTCGTGCTAACCCCTTGGTTCGCGAAGCGCGAAGCCTTTTGAGATATGTGTGTGAGGGTCTTGCACTCACCTCTCAAGAAACAAAACGGTAGAGCAATAGTCTTCCCACTACCATCTACAGGGAAGAAGACGGAGGAAATGTCCCACGTTAAAAGTGAAGGCGCAAGTTACTGTGCCATAGAGCCCTGCTTGGGAAAGAACTTGTGTCGAAAGCTTCTCCCAACTCAGATCTTGTTTCGGGAAGATAGAAGCGCTGTCGGTACTTTGTGTGAAAACACAAGGAAAATGCCACACGCTGAATTGTGAAGAGAAATGTGGGTCGAACGTGACCACCAACACACTCGTTGTCCCCTAGAGAGGTGTGTGTCTGGAAGTGGGAGGAAGCGTAACGGACGTGCTATACACTTAACTCCAAGAAACAACGCTGTGGAGGTGCGGTCCTTCGACTGCCCTTCTTCTTTGCTAAGGAACGAAGCGGCTTGAAGCCAAGTGTGAAAGGAAACGGAGGGCAAGGAAGGGTGATATGCCTCACTCGCGGCACAACTTCTGATGGAGGGCTTTTCTCAACGAACACCATGTGTCACGAAGATAGAAGGGTTTGCGAAAGTATGTGACTTCGCCAAAGGAAAGGCATACACGAATCTCGGCGAACCACGTCTGTGTCGATCGCGACTTCGAGCTTCCATCTGGGTTCCCGAGGAACCCATAGTCACATAATGTATGTGTTGTATCCTACTGCAGAAACACCACTGCAGAGAAACCGTGCGTCTACTATCACCTTCCCTGAAACTGGTAGACTTTTGCAATGGAAGTGGGAAATCGCAAGGAATGTGCCCCGTGCCTGTGCCACGGAAGTAACTAGTGTAAATGTCTGTCGCGATTGGAATCCTGTTCCGTGAGAAGCGTTTCCAAGAGTATGAGAGAGAGCAGATGGAAAAGGTCATGGTTTGAAGCGTGAGAAGGAGACCCGTCAGGAAAGCCATACACGTAAGTCGGGGAAGCACTTTCGCGTGACATGGTGAAGGCATCTAGAATGTGCCCTGTGACGGTGCTCGAGAAACCACTTGTGAAGAAGGCTTCCCTCAACTGCCGTATCGTTTCCGTAGGAGGAAACTGTTTTCCGTAGTGGGTGTGAAGGCATAAGGGACGTAGACGAGACTTCGCTCTCCGCTTCGAAGGTGCCTGCCGTCGTTACACGAAGAAGGATGTGTATGGAAATGGATGACTGCGGAAGCATAAGGAAGATGGCATGCGTTTGTTTAACTCTAAGAACAAGTCTCGAGGGTTCCCGTCCTTCGACTACCATCTCTTCTCGTAAGGATGCGAAGCCGCTCCTTAAACCTCGTGTGAACGAAAAGAGATGGAACGCGCGATACCGCACAGTGAGGAACACGTTGTGCGGAGGGTTTCTCTCCATTACGTCCTGTGTCATGGAGGTGGATGGGTCTTGCAATGTACGTGGGCTAGCCTCAGTAGCAGTAGTAGCCTGACACTGAATTCTGAGAAACAAGGCCATGTCAAACAGGCTTTCGCGCTAACATCGTGGTGCTTGAAGAAAGAAGCCTTTGGAGACATGTGCGTTGCTATATAAGGTAGGCGTCTTACACTCACCTCTCACGAAACCAAACTGTAGGGAACTAGTCTTTCCACTACCGCCTCCGGGGAAGAAGTTGGAAGAACTTTCCGACGTTCAAAGTGAAGGCACAAATGCTGGGCCGTCTACCACTGTTTGAGAGAGGAGTTGTGTCTCAAGCTCCTGTCAACCCAGATCTTGCTTCGGGAAGGGAGAAGCGTTTTCAGGACTTCGTGTGAAAGCGTAAGGACAATGCCATAGGCTGAATGGTGAAGGAAAATGTGGGTCGAATGCGACCACCAACTAACAAGTTGTCCCCTAGGGAGGTGTGTGTCTGGAAATGGGAGGAAGCGTAAGGAACGAGCTGTACACTTAAGTCTAAGAGACAATGCTGTGGAGGAGCCGTCCTTCGACTCCCCGCCTCCTTTCCTAAGGATCGAAGCAGCTTGACGCCGAGTGTGAACGGAAGCAGAGGAAAAGCCTGCTATACCTTACTCGGGGAACCACTTTGTATGGAGGGCTTCTCTCAATGAACACCACGGCTCACGACGCTAGAAGGGTTTTCAAACGTACGTGAGTTCGCCAAAGGAAAGCCACAGACTACACTGTGCGAAACAAGTCTGTGTCAAACCGCGCCTTCGAGCTTCCATCTGGCTTCACGGGGAAAACCTAGTCACAACATGAACGTGTGGAGCCCTAAACAGGCGGCGTGCACGTCGGTCTGAAGAAACACCACTGCAGAGAAACCGTGTTTCTCCCAACCTCTTCCCTGAAAATGGTAGTCTATTCCAAGGTAAGTGTGACAGCGCAAGGCATGTGCCCCATGCCTGCGCCACGGAAATAAGGAGTGGAGATTGTCTCTCCCGGTTCAAACCTTGTTCCGTGAGAAATGTTTTCAAGAGTACGAGAGAGAGCAGAGGGAAAAGGTCATGCCTTTAAGTCTGAGAAGGAAACCCTGGAAAGCCGTACGCCTACGTATGAGCGGCATTCTGGCGCGAACGTGTGAAGGCATAAAGAATGTGTCCTGGGACGGTGCTTGACAAACCCCTTGTGAAGAAGTCTTCCCTCAGCTATCATATGGTTTCAGGAAGATAAAAGTGTTTTCCGCCGTGGGCGCGAAGGCACGAGGGACGTGCCCTAGAGTGAGCTGTCCGTTTCGAATGTGCCGCCCGTCGTTCCACGAAGAAGGGTGAGTATGGAAATGTATGATGTGAGGAAGCATAGGGAAGATTGCCTACGGGTGTTTAACTCTAAGGACAAATCTAGAGGGTTGCCGTCCGTCGACGACCAGCTCTTTCCCTACGGATGGAAGCGCCGTGTTAAAGCTTAGGGCGAGAGAAAAGAGACGGAATGCGAGATACACCACAGTGGGGAACACGTTGTGTGGAGGGCTTCTCTCCACCAAAGTCTTGGGTCACGAATTTGGAAGGGCCTTCAAATGTACGTGAGCTAGCGTCAGCAGAGCCTTCCACTGAACTCAGAGAAACGAGGCCGCGTCAAACATGATTTCGTGCTAACCCCTTGGTTCGCGAAGCGCGAAGCCTTTTGAGATATGTGTGTGAGGGTCTTGCACTCACCTCTCAAGAAACAAAACGGTAGAGCAATAGTCTTCCCACTACCATCTACAGGGAAGAAGACGGAGGAAATGTCCCACGTTAAAAGTGAAGGCGCAAGTTACTGTGCCATAGAGCCCTGCTTGGGAAAGAACTTGTGTCGAAAGCTTCTCCCAACTCAGATCTTGTTTCGGGAAGATAGAAGCGCTGTCGGTACTTTGTGTGAAAACACAAGGAAAATGCCACACGCTGAATTGTGAAGAGAAATGTGGGTCGAACGTGACCACCAACACACTCGTTGTCCCCTAGAGAGGTGTGTGTCTGGAAGTGGGAGGAAGCGTAACGGACGTGCTATACACTTAACTCCAAGAAACAACGCTGTGGAGGTGCGGTCCTTCGACTGCCCTTCTTCTTTGCTAAGGAACGAAGCGGCTTGAAGCCAAGTGTGAAAGGAAACGGAGGGCAAGGAAGGGTGATATACCTCACTCGCGGCACAACTTCTGATGGAGGGCTTTTCTCAACGAACACCATGTGTCACGAAGATAGAAGGGTTTGCGAAAGTATGTGACTTCGCCAAAGGAAAGGCATACACGAATCTCGGCGAACCACGTCTGTGTCGATCGCGACTTCGAGCTTCCATCTGGGTTCCCGAGGAACCCATAGTCACATAATGTATGTGTTGTATCCTACTGCAGAAACACCACTGCAGAGAAACCGTGCGTCTACTATCACCTTCCCTGAAACTGGTAGACTTTTGCAATGGAAGTGGGAAATCGCAAGGAATGTGCCCCGTGCCTGTGCCACGGAAGTAACTAGTGTAAATGTCTGTCGCGATTGGAATCCTGTTCCGTGAGAAGCGTTTCCAAGAGTATGAGAGAGAGCAGATGGAAAAGGTCATGGTTTGAAGCGTGAGAAGGAGACCCGTCAGGAAAGCCATACACGTAAGTCGGGGAAGCACTTTCGCGTGACATGGTGAAGGCATCTAGAATGTGCCCTGTGACGGTGCTCGAGAAACCACTTGTGAAGAAGGCTTCCCTCAACTGCCGTATCGTTTCCGTAGGAGGAAACTGTTTTCCGTAGTGGGTGTGAAGGCATAAGGGACGTAGACGAGACTTCGCTCTCCGCTTCGAAGGTGCCTGCCGTCGTTACACGAA
Organism: Eumetopias jubatus; assembly: GCF_037043125.1. Classification (NCBI taxonomy): domain Eukaryota; kingdom Metazoa; phylum Chordata; class Mammalia; order Carnivora; family Otariidae; genus Eumetopias; species Eumetopias jubatus. The sequence goes on along the minus strand of NW_028275115.1, from coordinate 39,133 downwards.
GAAGGATGTGTATGGAAATGGATGACTGCGGAAGCATAAGGAAGATGGCATGCGTTTGTTTAACTCTAAGAACAAGTCTCGAGGGTTCCCGTCCTTCGACTACCATCTCTTCTCGTAAGGATGCGAAGCCGCTCCTTAAACCTCGTGTGAACGAAAAGAGATGGAACGCGCGATACCGCACAGTGAGGAACACGTTGTGCGGAGGGTTTCTCTCCATTACGTCCTGTGTCATGGAGGTGGATGGGTCTTGCAATGTACGTGGGCTAGCCTCAGTAGCAGTAGTAGCCTGACACTGAATTCTGAGAAACAAGGCCATGTCAAACAGGCTTTCGCGCTAACATCGTGGTGCTTGAAGAAAGAAGCCTTTGGAGACATGTGCGTTGCTATATAAGGTAGGCGTCTTACACTCACCTCTCACGAAACCAAACTGTAGGGAACTAGTCTTTCCACTACCGCCTCCGGGGAAGAAGTTGGAAGAACTTTCCGACGTTCAAAGTGAAGGCACAAATGCTGGGCCGTCTACCACTGTTTGAGAGAGGAGTTGTGTCTCAAGCTCCTGTCAACCCAGATCTTGCTTCGGGAAGAGAGAAGCGTTTTCAGGACTTCGTGTGAAAGCGTAAGGACAATGCCATAGGCTGAATGGTGAAGGAAAATGTGGGTCGAATGCGACCACCAACTAACAAGTTGTCCCCTAGGGAGGTGTGTGTCTGGAAATGGGAGGAAGCGTAAGGAACGAGCTGTACACTTAAGTCTAAGAGACAATGCTGTGGAGGAGCCGTCCTTCGACTCCCCGCCTCCTTTCCTAAGGATCGAAGCAGCTTGACGCCGAGTGTGAACGGAAGCAGAGGAAAAGCCTGCTATACCTTACTCGGGGAACCACTTTGTATGGAGGGCTTCTCTCAATGAACACCACGGCTCACGACGCTAGAAGGGTTTTCAAACGTACGTGAGTTCGCCAAAGGAAAGCCACAGACTACACTGTGCGAAACAAGTCTGTGTCAAACCGCGCCTTCGAGCTTCCATCTGGCTTCACGGGGAAAACCTAGTCACAACATGAACGTGTGGAGCCCTAAACAGGCGGCGTGCACGTCGGTCTGAAGAAACACCACTGCAGAGAAACCGTGTTTCTCCCAACCTCTTCCCTGAAAATGGTAGTCTATTCCAAGGTAAGTGTGACAGCGCAAGGCATGTGCCCCATGCCTGCGCCACGGAAATAAGGAGTGGAGATTGTCTCTCCCGGTTCAAACCTTGTTCCGTGAGAAATGTTTTCAAGAGTACGAGAGAGAGCAGAGGGAAAAGGTCATGCCTTTAAGTCTGAGAAGGAAACCCTGGAAAGCCGTACGCCTACGTATGAGCGGCATTCTGGCGCGAACGTGTGAAGGCATAAAGAATGTGTCCTGGGACGGTGCTTGACAAACCCCTTGTGAAGAAGTCTTCCCTCAGCTATCATATGGTTTCAGGAAGATAAAAGTGTTTTCCGCCGTGGGCGCGAAGGCACGAGGGACGTGCCCTAGAGTGAGCTGTCCGTTTCGAATGTGCCGCCCGTCGTTCCACGAAGAAGGGTGAGTATGGAAATGTATGATGTGAGGAAGCATAGGGAAGATTGCCTACGGGTGTTTAACTCTAAGGACAAATCTAGAGGGTTGCCGTCCGTCGACGACCAGCTCTTTCCCTACAGATGGAAGCGCCGTGTTAAAGCTTAGGGCGAGAGAAAAGAGACGGAATGCGAGATACACCACAGTGGGGAACACGTTGTGTGGAGGGCTTCTCTCCACCAAAGTCTTGGGTCACGAATTTGGAAGGGCCTTCAAATGTACGTGAGCTAGCGTCAGCAGAGCCTTCCACTGAACTCAGAGAAACGAGGCCGCGTCAAACATGATTTCGTGCTAACCCCTTGGTTCGCGAAGCGCGAAGCCTTTTGAGATATGTGTGTGAGGGTCTTGCACTCACCTCTCAAGAAACAAAACGGTAGAGCAATAGTCTTCCCACTACCATCTACAGGGAAGAAGACGGAGGAAATGTCCCACGTTAAAAGTGAAGGCGCAAGTTACTGTGCCATAGAGCCCTGCTTGGGAAAGAACTTGTGTCGAAAGCTTCTCCCAACTCAGATCTTGTTTCGGGAAGATAGAAGCGCTGTCGGTACTTTGTGTGAAAACACAAGGAAAATGCCACACGCTGAATTGTGAAGAGAAATGTGGGTCGAACGTGACCACCAACACACTCGTTGTCCCCTAGAGAGGTGTGTGTCTGGAAGTGGGAGGAAGCGTAACGGACGTGCTATACACTTAACTCCAAGAAACAACGCTGTGGAGGTGCGGTCCTTCGACTGCCCTTCTTCTTTGCTAAGGAACGAAGCGGCTTGAAGCCAAGTGTGAAAGGAAACGGAGGGCAAGGAAGGGTGATATGCCTCACTCGCGGCACAACTTCTGATGGAGGGCTTTTCTCAACGAACACCATGTGTCACGAAGATAGAAGGGTTTGCGAAAGTATGTGACTTCGCCAAAGGAAAGGCATACACGAATCTCGGCGAACCACGTCTGTGTCGATCGCGACTTCGAGCTTCCATCTGGGTTCCCGAGGAACCCATAGTCACATAATGTATGTGTTGTATCCTACTGCAGAAACACCATTGCAGAGAAACCGTGCGTCTACTATCACCTTCCCTGAAACTGGTAGACTTTTGCAATGGAAGTGGGAAATCGCAAGGAATGTGCCCCGTGCCTGTGCCACGGAAGTAACTAGTGTAAATGTCTGTCGCGATTGGAATCCTGTTCCGTGAGAAGCGTTTCCAAGAGTATGAGAGAGAGCAGATGGAAAAGGTCATGGTTTGAAGCGTGAGAAGGAGACCCGTCAGGAAAGCCATACACGTAAGTCGGGGAAGCACTTTCGCGTGACATGGTGAAGGCATCTAGAATGTGCCCTGTGACGGTGCTCGAGAAACCACTTGTGAAGAAGGCTTCCCTCAACTGCCGTATCGTTTCCGTAGGAGGAAACTGTTTTCCGTAGTGGGTGTGAAGGCATAAGGGACGTAGACGAGACTTCGCTCTCCGCTTCGAAGGTGCCTGCCGTCGTTACACGAAGAAGGATGTGTATGGAAATGGATGACTGCGGAAGCATAAGGAAGATGGCATGCGTTTGTTTAACTCTAAGAACAAGTCTCGAGGGTTCCCGTCCTTCGACTACCATCTCTTCTCGTAAGGATGCGAAGCCGCTCCTTAAACCTCGTGTGAACGAAAAGAGATGGAACGCGCGATACCGCACAGTGAGGAACACGTTGTGCGGAGGGTTTCTCTCCATTACGTCCTGTGTCATGGAGGTGGATGGGTCTTGCAATGTACGTGGGCTAGCCTCAGTAGCAGTAGTAGCCTGACACTGAATTCTGAGAAACAAGGCCATGTCAAACAGGCTTTCGCGCTAACATCGTGGTGCTTGAAGAAAGAAGCCTTTGGAGACATGTGCGTTGCTATATAAGGTAGGCGTCTTACACTCACCTCTCACGAAACCAAACTGTAGGGAACTAGTCTTTCCACTACCGCCTCCGGGGAAGAAGTTGGAAGAACTTTCCGACGTTCAAAGTGAAGGCACAAATGCTGGGCCGTCTACCACTGTTTGAGAGAGGAGTTGTGTCTCAAGCTCCTGTCAACCCAGATCTTGCTTCGGGAAGAGAGAAGCGTTTTCAGGACTTCGTGTGAAAGCGTAAGGACAATGCCATAGGCTGAATGGTGAAGGAAAATGTGGGTCGAATGCGACCACCAACTAACAAGTTGTCCCCTAGGGAGGTGTGTGTCTGGAAATGGGAGGAAGCGTAAGGAACGAGCTGTACACTTAAGTCTAAGAGACAATGCTGTGGAGGAGCCGTCCTTCGACTCCCCGCCTCCTTTCCTAAGGATCGAAGCAGCTTGACGCCGAGTGTGAACGGAAGCAGAGGAAAAGCCTGCTATACCTTACTCGGGGAACCACTTTGTATGGAGGGCTTCTCTCAATGAACACCACGGCTCACGACGCTAGAAGGGTTTTCAAACGTACGTGAGTTCGCCAAAGGAAAGCCACAGACTACACTGTGCGAAACAAGTCTGTGTCAAACCGCGCCTTCGAGCTTCCATCTGGCTTCACGGGGAAAACCTAGTCACAACATGAACGTGTGGAGCCCTAAACAGGCGGCGTGCACGTCGGTCTGAAGAAACACCACTGCAGAGAAACCGTGTTTCTCCCAACCTCTTCCCTGAAAATGGTAGTCTATTCCAAGGTAAGTGTGACAGCGCAAGGCATGTGCCCCATGCCTGCGCCACGGAAATAAGGAGTGGAGATTGTCTCTCCCGGTTCAAACCTTGTTCCGTGAGAAATGTTTTCAAGAGTACGAGAGAGAGCAGAGGGAAAAGGTCATGCCTTTAAGTCTGAGAAGGAAACCCTGGAAAGCCGTACGCCTACGTATGAGCGGCATTCTGGCGCGAACGTGTGAAGGCATAAAGAATGTGTCCTGGGACGGTGCTTGACAAACCCCTTGTGAAGAAGTCTTCCCTCAGCTATCATATGGTTTCAGGAAGATAAAAGTGTTTTCCGCCGTGGGCGCGAAGGCACGAGGGACGTGCCCTAGAGTGAGCTGTCCGTTTCGAATGTGCCGCCCGTCGTTCCACGAAGAAGGGTGAGTATGGAAATGTATGATGTGAGGAAGCATAGGGAAGATTGCCTACGGGTGTTTAACTCTAAGGACAAATCTAGAGGGTTGCCGTCCGTCGACGACCAGCTCTTTCCCTACAGATGGAAGCGCCGTGTTAAAGCTTAGGGCGAGAGAAAAGAGACGGAATGCGAGATACACCACAGTGGGGAACACGTTGTGTGGAGGGCTTCTCTCCACCAAAGTCTTGGGTCACGAATTTGGAAGGGCCTTCAAATGTACGTGAGCTAGCGTCAGCAGAGCCTTCCACTGAACTCAGAGAAACGAGGCCGCGTCAAACATGATTTCGTGCTAACCCCTTGGTTCGCGAAGCGCGAAGCCTTTTGAGATATGTGTGTGAGGGTCTTGCACTCACCTCTCAAGAAACAAAACGGTAGAGCAATAGTCTTCCCACTACCATCTACAGGGAAGAAGACGGAGGAAATGTCCCACGTTAAAAGTGAAGGCGCAAGTTACTGTGCCATAGAGCCCTGCTTGGGAAAGAACTTGTGTCGAAAGCTTCTCCCAACTCAGATCTTGTTTCGGGAAGATAGAAGCGCTGTCGGTACTTTGTGTGAAAACACAAGGAAAATGCCACACGCTGAATTGTGAAGAGAAATGTGGGTCGAACGTGACCACCAACACACTCGTTGTCCCCTAGAGAGGTGTGTGTCTGGAAGTGGGAGGAAGCGTAACGGACGTGCTATACACTTAACTCCAAGAAACAACGCTGTGGAGGTGCGGTCCTTCGACTGCCCTTCTTCTTTGCTAAGGAACGAAGCGGCTTGAAGCCAAGTGTGAAAGGAAACGGAGGGCAAGGAAGGGTGATATGCCTCACTCGCGGCACAACTTCTGATGGAGGGCTTTTCTCAACGAACACCATGTGTCACGAAGATAGAAGGGTTTGCGAAAGTATGTGACTTCGCCAAAGGAAAGGCATACACGAATCTCGGCGAACCACGTCTGTGTCGATCGCGACTTCGAGCTTCCATCTGGGTTCCCGAGGAACCCATAGTCACATAATGTATGTGTTGTATCCTACTGCAGAAACACCATTGCAGAGAAACCGTGCGTCTACTATCACCTTCCCTGAAACTGGTAGACTTTTGCAATGGAAGTGGGAAATCGCAAGGAATGTGCCCCGTGCCTGTGCCACGGAAGTAACTAGTGTAAATGTCTGTCGCGATTGGAATCCTGTTCCGTGAGAAGCGTTTCCAAGAGTATGAGAGAGAGCAGATGGAAAAGGTCATGGTTTGAAGCGTGAGAAGGAGACCCGTCAGGAAAGCCATACACGTAAGTCGGGGAAGCACTTTCGCGTGACATGGTGAAGGCATCTAGAATGTGCCCTGTGACGGTGCTCGAGAAACCACTTGTGAAGAAGGCTTCCCTCAACTGCCGTATCGTTTCCGTAGGAGGAAACTGTTTTCCGTAGTGGGTGTGAAGGCATAAGGGACGTAGACGAGACTTCGCTCTCCGCTTCGAAGGTGCCTGCCGTCGTTACACGAAGAAGGATGTGTATGGAAATGGATGACTGCGGAAGCATAAGGAAGATGGCATGCGTTTGTTTAACTCTAAGAACAAGTCTCGAGGGTTCCCGTCCTTCGACTACCATCTCTTCTCGTAAGGATGCGAAGCCGCTCCTTAAACCTCGTGTGAACGAAAAGAGATGGAACGCGCGATACCGCACAGTGAGGAACACGTTGTGCGGAGGGTTTCTCTCCATTACGTCCTGTGTCATGGAGGTGGATGGGTCTTGCAATGTACGTGGGCTAGCCTCAGTAGCAGTAGTAGCCTGACACTGAATTCTGAGAAACAAGGCCATGTCAAACAGGCTTTCGCGCTAACATCGTGGTGCTTGAAGAAAGAAGCCTTTGGAGACATGTGCGTTGCTATATAAGGTAGGCGTCTTACACTCACCTCTCACGAAACCAAACTGTAGGGAACTAGTCTTTCCACTACCGCCTCCGGGGAAGAAGTTGGAAGAACTTTCCGACGTTCAAAGTGAAGGCACAAATGCTGGGCCGTCTACCACTGTTTGAGAGAGGAGTTGTGTCTCAAGCTCCTGTCAACCCAGATCTTGCTTCGGGAAGAGAGAAGCGTTTTCAGGACTTCGTGTGAAAGCGTAAGGACAATGCCATAGGCTGAATGGTGAAGGAAAATGTGGGTCGAATGCGACCACCAACTAACAAGTTGTCCCCTAGGGAGGTGTGTGTCTGGAAATGGGAGGAAGCGTAAGGAACGAGCTGTACACTTAAGTCTAAGAGACAATGCTGTGGAGGAGCCGTCCTTCGACTCCCCGCCTCCTTTCCTAAGGATCGAAGCAGCTTGACGCCGAGTGTGAACGGAAGCAGAGGAAAAGCCTGCTATACCTTACTCGGGGAACCACTTTGTATGGAGGGCTTCTCTCAATGAACACCACGGCTCACGACGCTAGAAGGGTTTTCAAACGTACGTGAGTTCGCCAAAGGAAAGCCACAGACTACACTGTGCGAAACAAGTCTGTGTCAAACCGCGCCTTCGAGCTTCCATCTGGCTTCACGGGGAAAACCTAGTCACAACATGAACGTGTGGAGCCCTAAACAGGCGGCGTGCACGTCGGTCTGAAGAAACACCACTGCAGAGAAACCGTGTTTCTCCCAACCTCTTCCCTGAAAATGGTAGTCTATTCCAAGGTAAGTGTGACAGCGCAAGGCATGTGCCCCATGCCTGCGCCACGGAAATAAGGAGTGGAGATTGTCTCTCCCGGTTCAAACCTTGTTCCGTGAGAAATGTTTTCAAGAGTACGAGAGAGAGCAGAGGGAAAAGGTCATGCCTTTAAGTCTGAGAAGGAAACCCTGGAAAGCCGTACGCCTACGTATGAGCGGCATTCTGGCGCGAACGTGTGAAGGCATAAAGAATGTGTCCTGGGACGGTGCTTGACAAACCCCTTGTGAAGAAGTCTTCCCTCAGCTATCATATGGTTTCAGGAAGATAAAAGTGTTTTCCGCCGTGGGCGTGAAGGCACGAGGGACGTGCCCTAGAGTGAGCTGTCCGTTTCGAATGTGCCGCCCGTCGTTCCACGAAGAAGGGTGAGTATGGAAATGTATGATGTGAGGAAGCATAGGGAAGATTGCCTACGGGTGTTTAACTCTAAGGACAAATCTAGAGGGTTGCCGTCCGTCGACGACCAGCTCTTTCCCTACGGATGGAAGCGCCGTGTTAAAGCTTAGGGCGAGAGAAAAGAGACGGAATGCGAGATACACCACAGTGGGGAACACGTTGTGTGGAGGGCTTCTCTCCACCAAAGTCTTGGGTCACGAATTTGGAAGGGCCTTCAAATGTACGTGAGCTAGCGTCAGCAGAGCCTTCCACTGAACTCAGAGAAACGAGGCCGCGTCAAACATGATTTCGTGCTAACCCCTTGGTTCGCGAAGCGCGAAGCCTTTTGAGATATGTGTGTGAGGGTCTTGCACTCACCTCTCAAGAAACAAAACGGTAGAGCAATAGTCTTCCCACTACCATCTACAGGGAAGAAGACGGAGGAAATGTCCCACGTTAAAAGTGAAGGCGCAAGTTACTGTGCCATAGAGCCCTGCTTGGGAAAGAACTTGTGTCGAAAGCTTCTCCCAACTCAGATCTTGTTTCGGGAAGATAGAAGCGCTGTCGGTACTTTGTGTGAAAACACAAGGAAAATGCCACACGCTGAATTGTGAAGAGAAATGTGGGTCGAACGTGACCACCAACACACTCGTTGTCCCCTAGAGAGGTGTGTGTCTGGAAGTGGGAGGAAGCGTAACGGACGTGCTATACACTTAACTCCAAGAAACAACGCTGTGGAGGTGCGGTCCTTCGACTGCCCTTCTTCTTTGCTAAGGAACGAAGCGGCTTGAAGCCAAGTGTGAAAGGAAACGGAGGGCAAGGAAGGGTGATATGCCTCACTCGCGGCACAACTTCTGATGGAGGGCTTTTCTCAACGAACACCATGTGTCACGAAGATAGAAGGGTTTGCGAAAGTATGTGACTTCGCCAAAGGAAAGGCATACACGAATCTCGGCGAACCACGTCTGTGTCGATCGCGACTTCGAGCTTCCATCTGGGTTCCCGAGGAACCCATAGTCACATAATGTATGTGTTGTATCCTACTGCAGAAACACCACTGCAGAGAAACCGTGCGTCTACTATCACCTTCCCTGAAACTGGTAGACTTTTGCAATGGAAGTGGGAAATCGCAAGGAATGTGCCCCGTGCCTGTGCCACGGAAGTAACTAGTGTAAATGTCTGTCGCGATTGGAATCCTGTTCCGTGAGAAGCGTTTCCAAGAGTATGAGAGAGAGCAGATGGAAAAGGTCATGGTTTGAAGCGTGAGAAGGAGACCCGTCAGGAAAGCCATACACGTAAGTCGGGGAAGCACTTTCGCGTGACATGGTGAAGGCATCTAGAATGTGCCCTGTGACGGTGCTCGAGAAACCACTTGTGAAGAAGGCTTCCCTCAACTGCCGTATCGTTTCCGTAGGAGGAAACTGTTTTCCGTAGTGGGTGTGAAGGCATAAGGGACGTAGACGAGACTTCGCTCTCCGCTTCGAAGGTGCCTGCCGTCGTTACACGAAGAAGGATGTGTATGGAAATGGATGACTGCGGAAGCATAAGGAAGATGGCATGCGTTTGTTTAACTCTAAGAACAAGTCTCGAGGGTTCCCGTCCTTCGACTACCATCTCTTCTCGTAAGGATGCGAAGCCGCTCCTTAAACCTCGTGTGAACGAAAAGAGATGGAACGCGCGATACCGCACAGTGAGGAACACGTTGTGCGGAGGGTTTCTCTCCATTACGTCCTGTGTCATGGAGGTGGATGGGTCTTGCAATGTACGTGGGCTAGCCTCAGTAGCAGTAGTAGCCTGACACTGAATTCTGAGAAACAAGGCCATGTCAAACAGGCTTTCGCGCTAACATCGTGGTGCTTGAAGAAAGAAGCCTTTGGAGACATGTGCGTTGCTATATAAGGTAGGCGTCTTACACTCACCTCTCACGAAACCAAACTGTAGGGAACTAGTCTTTCCACTACCGCCTCCGGGGAAGAAGTTGGAAGAACTTTCCGACGTTCAAAGTGAAGGCACAAATGCTGGGCCGTCTACCACTGTTTGAGAGAGGAGTTGTGTCTCAAGCTCCTGTCAACCCAGATCTTGCTTCGGGAAGAGAGAAGCGTTTTCAGGACTTCGTGTGAAAGCGTAAGGACAATGCCATAGGCTGAATGGTGAAGGAAAATGTGGGTCGAATGCGACCACCAACTAACAAGTTGTCCCCTAGGGAGGTGTGTGTCTGGAAATGGGAGGAAGCGTAAGGAACGAGCTGTACACTTAAGTCTAAGAGACAATGCTGTGGAGGAGCCGTCCTTCGACTCCCCGCCTCCTTTCCTAAGGATCGAAGCAGCTTGACGCCGAGTGTGAACGGAAGCAGAGGAAAAGCCTGCTATACCTTACTCGGGGAACCACTTTGTATGGAGGGCTTCTCTCAATGAACACCACGGCTCACGACGCTAGAAGGGTTTTCAAACGTACGTGAGTTCGCCAAAGGAAAGCCACAGACTACACTGTGCGAAACAAGTCTGTGTCAAACCGCGCCTTCGAGCTTCCATCTGGCTTCACGGGGAAAACCTAGTCACAACATGAACGTGTGGAGCCCTAAACAGGCGGCGTGCACGTCGGTCTGAAGAAACACCACTGCAGAGAAACCGTGTTTCTCCCAACCTCTTCCCTGAAAATGGTAGTCTATTCCAAGGTAAGTGTGACAGCGCAAGGCATGTGCCCCATGCCTGCGCCACGGAAATAAGGAGTGGAGATTGTCTCTCCCGGTTCAAACCTTGTTCCGTGAGAAATGTTTTCAAGAGTACGAGAGAGAGCAGAGGGAAAAGGTCATGCCTTTAAGTCTGAGAAGGAAACCCTGGAAAGCCGTACGCCTACGTATGAGCGGCATTCTGGCGCGAACGTGTGAAGGCATAAAGAATGTGTCCTGGGACGGTGCTTGACAAACCCCTTGTGAAGAAGTCTTCCCTCAGCTATCATATGGTTTCAGGAAGATAAAAGTGTTTTCCGCCGTGGGCGTGAGGGCACGAGGGACGTGCCCTAGAGTGAGCTGTCCGTTTCGAATGTGCCGCCCGTCGTTCCACGAAGAAGGGTGAGTATGGAAATGTATGATGTGAGGAAGCATAGGGAAGATTGCCTACGGGTGTTTAACTCTAAGGACAAATCTAGAGGGTTGCCGTCCGTCGACGACCAGCTCTTTCCCTACGGATGGAAGCGCCGTGTTAAAGCTTAGGGCGAGAGAAAAGAGACGGAATGCGAGATACACCACAGTGGGGAACACGTTGTGTGGAGGGCTTCTCTCCACCAAAGTCTTGGGTCACGAATTTGGAAGGGCCTTCAAATGTACGTGAGCTAGCGTCAGCAGAGCCTTCCACTGAACTCAGAGAAACGAGGCCGCGTCAAACATGATTTCGTGCTAACCCCTTGGTTCGCGAAGCGCGAAGCCTTTTGAGATATGTGTGTGAGGGTCTTGCACTCACCTCTCAAGAAACAAAACGGTAGAGCAATAGTCTTCCCACTACCATCTACAGGGAAGAAGACGGAGGAAATGTCCCACGTTAAAAGTGAAGGCGCAAGTTACTGTGCCATAGAGCCCTGCTTGGGAAAGAACTTGTGTCGATAGCTTCTCCCAACTCAGATCTTGTTTCGGGAAGATAGAAGCGCTGTCGGTACTTTGTGTGAAAACACAAGGAAAATGCCACACGCTGAATTGTGAAGAGAAATGTGGGTCGAACGTGACCACCAACACACTCGTTGTCCCCTAGGGAGGTGTGTGTCTGGAAGTGGGAGGAAGCGTAACGGACGTGCTATACACTTAACTCCAAGAAACAACGCTGTGGAGGTGCGGTCCTTCGACTGCCCTTCTTCTTTGCTAAGGAACGAAGCGGCTTGAAGCCAAGTGTGAAAGGAAACGGAGGGCAAGGAAGGGTGATATGCCTCACTCGCGGCACAACTTCTGATGGAGGGCTTTTCTCAACGAACACCATGTGTCACGAAGATAGAAGGGTTTGCGAAAGTATGTGACTTCGCCAAAGGAAAGGCATACACGAATCTCGGCGAACCACGTCTGTGTCGATCGCGACTTCGAGCTTCCATCTGGGTTCCCGAGGAACCCATAGTCACATAATGTATGTGTTGTATCCTACTGCAGAAACACCACTGCAGAGAAACCGTGCGTCTACTATCACCTTCCCTGAAACTGGTAGACTTTTGCAATGGAAGTGGGAAATCGCAAGGAATGTGCCCCGTGCCTGTGCCACGGAAGTAACTAGTGTAAATGTCTGTCGCGATTGGAATCCTGTTCCGTGAGAAGCGTTTCCAAGAGTATGAGAGAGAGCAGATGGAAAAGGTCATGGTTTGAAGCGTGAGAAGGAGACCCGTCAGGAAAGCCATACACGTAAGTCGGGGAAGCACTTTCGCGTGACATGGTGAAGGCATCTAGAATGTGCCCTGTGACGGTGCTCGAGAAACCACTTGTGAAGAAGGCTTCCCTCAACTGCCGTATCGTTTCCGTAGGAGGAAACTGTTTTCCGTAGTGGGTGTGAAGGCATAAGGGACGTAGACGAGACTTCGCTCTCCGCTTCGAAGGTGCCTGCCGTCGTTACACGAAGAAGGATGTGTATGGAAATGGATGACTGCGGAAGCATAAGGAAGATGGCATGCGTTTGTTTAACTCTAAGAACAAGTCTCGAGGGTTCCCGTCCTTCGACTACCATCTCTTCTCGTAAGGATGCGAAGCCGCTCCTTAAACCTCGTGTGAACGAAAAGAGATGGAACGCGCGATACCGCACAGTGAGGAACACGTTGTGCGGAGGGTTTCTCTCCATTACGTCCTGTGTCATGGAGGTGGATGGGTCTTGCAATGTACGTGGGCTAGCCTCAGTAGCAGTAGTAGCCTGACACTGAATTCTGAGAAACAAGGCCATGTCAAACAGGCTTTCGCGCTAACATCGTGGTGCTTGAAGAAAGAAGCCTTTGGAGACATGTGCGTTGCTATATAAGGTAGGCGTCTTACACTCACCTCTCACGAAACCAAACTGTAGGGAACTAGTCTTTCCACTACCGCCTCCGGGGAAGAAGTTGGAAGAACTTTCCGACGTTCAAAGTGAAGGCACAAATGCTGGGCCGTCTACCACTGTTTGAGAGAGGAGTTGTGTCTCAAGCTCCTGTCAACCCAGATCTTGCTTCGGGAAGGGAGAAGCGTTTTCAGGACTTCGTGTGAAAGCGTAAGGACAATGCCATAGGCTGAATGGTGAAGGAAAATGTGGGTCGAATGCGACCACCAACTAACAAGTTGTCCCCTAGGGAGGTGTGTGTCTGGAAATGGGAGGAAGCGTAAGGAACGAGCTGTACACTTAAGTCTAAGAGACAATGCTGTGGAGGAGCGGTCCTTCGACTCCCCGCCTCCTTTCCTAAGGATCGAAGCAGCTTGACGCCGAGTGTGAACGGAAGCAGAGGAAAAGCCTGCTATACCTTACTCGGGGAACCACTTTGTATGGAGGGCTTCTCTCAATGAACACCACGGCTCACGACGCTAGAAGGGTTTTCAAACGTACGTGAGTTCGCCAAAGGAAAGCCACAGACTACACTGTGCGAAACAAGTCTGTGTCAAACCGCGCCTTCGAGCTTCCATCTGGCTTCACGGGGAAAACCTAGTCACAACATGAACGTGTGGAGCCCTAAACAGGCGGCGTGCACGTCGGTCTGAAGAAACACCACTGCAGAGAAACCGTGTTTCTCCCAACCTCTTCCCTGAAAATGGTAGTCTATTCCAAGGTAAGTGTGACAGCGCAAGGCATGTGCCCCATGCCTGCGCCACGGAAATAAGGAGTGGAGATTGTCTCTCCCGGTTCAAACCTTGTTCCGTGAGAAATGTTTTCAAGAGTACGAGAGAGAGCAGAGGGAAAAGGTCATGCCTTTAAGTCTGAGAAGGAAACCCTGGAAAGCCGTACGCCTACGTATGAGCGGCATTCTGGCGCGAACGTGTGAAGGCATAAAGAATGTGTCCTGGGACGGTGCTTGACAAACCCCTTGTGAAGAAGTCTTCCCTCAGCTATCATATGGTTTCAGGAAGATAAAAGTGTTTTCCGCCGTGGGCGTGAAGGCACGAGGGACGTGCCCTAGAGTGAGCTGTCCGTTTCGAATGTGCCGCCCGTCGTTCCACGAAGAAGGGTGAGTATGGAAATGTATGATGTGAGGAAGCATAGGGAAGATTGCCTACGGGTGTTTAACTCTAAGGACAAATCTAGAGGGTTGCCGTCCGTCGACGACCAGCTCTTTCCCTACGGATGGAAGCGCCGTGTTAAAGCTTAGGGCGAGAGAAAAGAGACGGAATGCGAGATACACCACAGTGGGGAACACGTTGTGTGGAGGGCTTCTCTCCACCAAAGTCTTGGGTCACGAATTTGGAAGGGCCTTCAAATGTACGTGAGCTAGCGTCAGCAGAGCCTTCCACTGAACTCAGAGAAACGAGGCCGCGTCAAACATGATTTCGTGCTAACCCCTTGGTTCGCGAAGCGCGAAGCCTTTTGAGATATGTGTGTGAGGGTCTTGCACTCACCTCTCAAGAAACAAAACGGTAGAGCAATAGTCTTCCCACTACCATCTACAGGGAAGAAGACGGAGGATATGTCCCACGTTAAAAGTGAAGGCGCAAGTTACTGTGCCATAGAGCCCTGCTTGGGAAAGAACTTGTGTCGAAAGCTTCTCCCAACTCAGATCTTGTTTCGGGAAGATAGAAGCGCTGTCGGTACTTTGTGTGAAAACACAAGGAAAATGCCACACGCTGAATTGTGAAGAGAAATATGGGTCGAACGTGACCACCAACACACTCGTTGTCCCCTAGAGAGGTGTGTGTCTGGAAGTGGGAGGAAGCGTAACGGACGTGCTATACACTTAACTCCAAGAAACAACGCTGTGGAGGTGCGGTCCTTCGACTGCCCTTCTTCTTTGCTAAGGAACGAAGCGGCTTGAAGCCAAGTGTGAAAGGAAACGGAGGGCAAGGAAGGGTGATATGCCTCACTCGCGGCACAACTTCTGATGGAGGGCTTTTCTCAACGAACACCATGTGTCACGAAGATAGAAGGGTTTGCGAAAGTATGTGACTTCGCCAAAGGAAAGGCATACACGAATCTCGGCGAACCACGTCTGTGTCGATCGCGACTTCGAGCTTCCATCTGGGTTCCCGAGGAACCCATAGTCACATAATGTATGTGTTGTATCCTACTGCAGAAACACCACTGCAGAGAAACCGTGCGTCTACTATCACCTTCCCTGAAACTGGTAGACTTTTGCAATGGAAGTGGGAAATCGCAAGGAATGTGCCCCGTGCCTGTGCCACGGAAGTAACTAGTGTAAATGTCTGTCGCGATTGGAATCCTGTTCCGTGAGAAGCGTTTCCAAGAGTATGAGAGAGAGCAGATGGAAAAGGTCATGGTTTGAAGCGTGAGAAGGAGACCCGTCAGGAAAGCCATACACGTAAGTCGGGGAAGCACTTTCGCGTGACATGGTGAAGGCATCTAGAATGTGCCCTGTGACGGTGCTCGAGAAACCACTTGTGAAGAAGGCTTCCCTCAACTGCCGTATCGTTTCCGTAGGAGGAAACTGTTTTCCGTAGTGGGTGTGAAGGCATAAGGGACGTAGACGAGACTTCGCTCTCCGCTTCGAAGGTGCCTGCCGTCGTTACACGAAGAAGGATGTGTATGGAAATGGATGACTGCGGAAGCATAAGGAAGATGGCATGCGTTTGTTTAACTCTAAGAACAAGTCTCGAGGGTTCCCGTCCTTCGACTACCATCTCTTCTCGTAAGGATGCGAAGCCGCTCCTTAAACCTCGTGTGAACGAAAAGAGATGGAACGCGCGATACCGCACAGTGAGGAACACGTTGTGCGGAGGGTTTCTCTCCATTATGTCCTGTGTCATGGAGGTGGATGGGTCTTGCAATGTACGTGGGCTAGCCTCAGTAGCAGTAGTAGCCTGACACTGAATTCTGAGAAACAAGGCCATGTCAAACAGGCTTTCGCGCTAACATCGTGGTGCTTGAAGAAAGAAGCCTTTGGAGACATGTGCGTTGCTATATAAGGTAGGCGTCTTACACTCACCTCTCACGAAACCAAACTGTAGGGAACTAGTCTTTCCACTACCGCCTCCGGGGAAGAAGTTGGAAGAACTTTCCGACGTTCAAAGTGAAGGCACAAATGCTGGGCCGTCTACCACTGTTTGAGAGAGGAGTTGTGTCTCAAGCTCCTGTCAACCCAGATCTTGCTTCGGGAAGGGAGAAGCGTTTTCAGGACTTCGTGTGAAAGCGTAAGGACAATGCCATAGGCTGAATGGTGAAGGAAAATGTGGGTCGAATGCGACCACCAACTAACAAGTTGTCCCCTAGGGAGGTGTGTGTCTGGAAATGGGAGGAAGCGTAAGGAACGAGCTGTACACTTAAGTCTAAGAGACAATGCTGTGGAGGAGCGGTCCTTCGACTCCCCGCCTCCTTTCCTAAGGATCGAAGCAGCTTGACGCCGAGTGTGAACGGAAGCAGAGGAAAAGCCTGCTATACCTTACTCGGGGAACCACTTTGTATGGAGGGCTTCTCTCAATGAACACCACGGCTCACGACGCTAGAAGGGTTTTCAAACGTACGTGAGTTCGCCAAAGGAAAGCCACAGACTACACTGTGCGAAACAAGTCTGTGTCAAACCGCGCCTTCGAGCTTCCATCTGGCTTCACGGGGAAAACCTAGTCACAACATGAACGTGTGGAGCCCTAAACAGGCGGCGTGCACGTCGGTCTGAAGAAACACCACTGCAGAGAAACCGTGTTTCTCCCAACCTCTTCCCTGAAAATGGTAGTCTATTCCAAGGTAAGTGTGACAGCGCAAGGCATGTGCCCCATGCCTGCGCCACGGAAATAAGGAGTGGAGATTGTCTCTCCCGGTTCAAACCTTGTTCCGTGAGAAATGTTTTCAAGAGTACGAGAGAGAGCAGAGGGAAAAGGTCATGCCTTTAAGTCTGAGAAGGAAACCCTGGAAAGCCGTACGCCTACGTATGAGCGGCATTCTGGCGCGAACGTGTGAAGGCATAAAGAATGTGTCCTGGGACGGTGCTTGACAAACCCCTTGTGAAGAAGTCTTCCCTCAGCTATCATATGGTTTCAGGAAGATAAAAGTGTTTTCCGCCGTGGGCGTGAAGGCACGAGGGACGTGCCCTAGAGTGAGCTGTCCGTTTCGAATGTGCCGCCCGTCGTTCCACGAAGAAGGGTGAGTATGGAAATGTATGATGTGAGGAAGCATAGGGAAGATTGCCTACGGGTGTTTAACTCTAAGGACAAATCTAGAGGGTTGCCGTCCGTCGACGACCAGCTCTTTCCCTACGGATGGAAGCGCCGTGTTAAAGCTTAGGGCGAGAGAAAAGAGACGGAATGCGAGATACACCACAGTGGGGAACACGTTGTGTGGAGGGCTTCTCTCCACCAAAGTCTTGGGTCACGAATTTGGAAGGGCCTTCAAATGTACGTGAGCTAGCGTCAGCAGAGCCTTCCACTGAACTCAGAGAAACGAGGCCGCGTCAAACATGATTTCGTGCTAACCCCTTGGTTCGCGAAGCGCGAAGCCTTTTGAGATATGTGTGTGAGGGTCTTGCACTCACCTCTCAAGAAACAAAACGGTAGAGCAATAGTTTTCCCACTACCATCTACAGGGAAGAAGACGGAGGAAATGTCCCACGTTAAAAGTGAAGGCGCAAGTTACTGTGCCATAGAGCCCTGCTTGGGAAAGAACTTGTGTCGAAAGCTTCTCCCAACTCAGATCTTGTTTCGGGAAGATAGAAGCGCTGTCGGTACTTTGTGTGAAAACACAAGGAAAATGCCACACGCTGAATTGTGAAGAGAAATGTGGGTCGAACGTGACCACCAACACACTCGTTGTCCCCTAGAGAGGTGTGTGTCTGGAAGTGGGAGGAAGCGTAACGGACGTGCTATACACTTAACTCCAAGAAACAACGCTGTGGAGGTGCGGTCCTTCGACTGCCCTTCTTCTTTGCTAAGGAACGAAGCGGCT
Organism: Eumetopias jubatus; assembly: GCF_037043125.1. Lineage (NCBI taxonomy): Eukaryota > Metazoa > Chordata > Mammalia > Carnivora > Otariidae > Eumetopias > Eumetopias jubatus. The sequence continues at coordinate 21,373 of NW_028275115.1, read as the reverse complement.
TGAAGCCAAGTGTGAAAGGAAACGGAGGGCAAGGAAGGGTGATATACCTCACTCGCGGCACAACTTCTGATGGAGGGCTTTTCTCAACGAACACCATGTGTCACGAAGATAGAAGGGTTTGCGAAAGTATGTGACTTCGCCAAAGGAAAGGCATACACGAATCTCGGCGAACCACGTCTGTGTCGATCGCGACTTCGAGCTTCCATCTGGGTTCCCGAGGAACCCATAGTCACATAATGTATGTGTTGTATCCTACTGCAGAAACACCACTGCAGAGAAACCGTGCGTCTACTATCACCTTCCCTGAAACTGGTAGACTTTTGCAATGGAAGTGGGAAATCGCAAGGAATGTGCCCCGTGCCTGTGCCACGGAAGTAACTAGTGTAAATGTCTGTCGCGATTGGAATCCTGTTCCGTGAGAAGCGTTTCCAAGAGTATGAGAGAGAGCAGATGGAAAAGGTCATGGTTTGAAGCGTGAGAAGGAGACCCGTCAGGAAAGCCATACACGTAAGTCGGGGAAGCACTTTCGCGTGACATGGTGAAGGCATCTAGAATGTGCCCTGTGACGGTGCTCGAGAAACCACTTGTGAAGAAGGCTTCCCTCAACTGCCGTATCGTTTCCGTAGGAGGAAACTGTTTTCCGTAGTGGGTGTGAAGGCATAAGGGACGTAGACGAGACTTCGCTCTCCGCTTCGAAGGTGCCTGCCGTCGTTACACGAAGAAGGATGTGTATGGAAATGGATGACTGCGGAAGCATAAGGAAGATGGCATGCGTTTGTTTAACTCTAAGAACAAGTCTCGAGGGTTCCCGTCCTTCGACTACCATCTCTTCTCGTAAGGATGCGAAGCCGCTCCTTAAACCTCGTGTGAACGAAAAGAGATGGAACGCGCGATACCGCACAGTGAGGAACACGTTGTGCGGAGGGTTTCTCTCCATTACGTCCTGTGTCATGGAGGTGGATGGGTCTTGCAATGTACGTGGGCTAGCCTCAGTAGCAGTAGTAGCCTGACACTGAATTCTGAGAAACAAGGCCATGTCAAACAGGCTTTCGCGCTAACATCGTGGTGCTTGAAGAAAGAAGCCTTTGGAGACATGTGCGTTGCTATATAAGGTAGGCGTCTTACACTCACCTCTCACGAAACCAAACTGTAGGGAACTAGTCTTTCCACTACCGCCTCCGGGGAAGAAGTTGGAAGAACTTTCCGACGTTCAAAGTGAAGGCACAAATGCTGGGCCGTCTACCACTGTTTGAGAGAGGAGTTGTGTCTCAAGCTCCTGTCAACCCAGATCTTGCTTCGGGAAGAGAGAAGCGTTTTCAGGACTTCGTGTGAAAGCGTAAGGACAATGCCATAGGCTGAATGGTGAAGGAAAATGTGGGTCGAATGCGACCACCAACTAACAAGTTGTCCCCTAGGGAGGTGTGTGTCTGGAAATGGGAGGAAGCGTAAGGAACGAGCTGTACACTTAAGTCTAAGAGACAATGCTGTGGAGGAGCCGTCCTTCGACTCCCCGCCTCCTTTCCTAAGGATCGAAGCAGCTTGACGCCGAGTGTGAACGGAAGCAGAGGAAAAGCCTGCTATACCTTACTCGGGGAACCACTTTGTATGGAGGGCTTCTCTCAATGAACACCACGGCTCACGACGCTAGAAGGGTTTTCAAACGTACGTGAGTTCGCCAAAGGAAAGCCACAGACTACACTGTGCGAAACAAGTCTGTGTCAAACCGCGCCTTCGAGCTTCCATCTGGCTTCACGGGGAAAACCTAGTCACAACATGAACGTGTGGAGCCCTAAACAGGCGGCGTGCACGTCGGTCTGAAGAAACACCACTGCAGAGAAACCGTGTTTCTCCCAACCTCTTCCCTGAAAATGGTAGTCTATTCCAAGGTAAGTGTGACAGCGCAAGGCATGTGCCCCATGCCTGCGCCACGGAAATAAGGAGTGGAGATTGTCTCTCCCGGTTCAAACCTTGTTCCGTGAGAAATGTTTTCAAGAGTACGAGAGAGAGCAGAGGGAAAAGGTCATGCCTTTAAGTCTGAGAAGGAAACCCTGGAAAGCCGTACGCCTACGTATGAGCGGCATTCTGGCGCGAACGTGTGAAGGCATAAAGAATGTGTCCTGGGACGGTGCTTGACAAACCCCTTGTGAAGAAGTCTTCCCTCAGCTATCATATGGTTTCAGGAAGATAAAAGTGTTTTCCGCCGTGGGCGTGAAGGCACGAGGGACGTGCCCTAGAGTGAGCTGTCCGTTTCGAATGTGCCGCCCGTCGTTCCACGAAGAAGGGTGAGTATGGAAATGTATGATGTGAGGAAGCATAGGGAAGATTGCCTACGGGTGTTTAACTCTAAGGACAAATCTAGAGGGTTGCCGTCCGTCGACGACCAGCTCTTTCCCTACGGATGGAAGCGCCGTGTTAAAGCTTAGGGCGAGAGAAAAGAGACGGAATGCGAGATACACCACAGTGGGGAACACGTTGTGTGGAGGGCTTCTCTCCACCAAAGTCTTGGGTCACGAATTTGGAAGGGCCTTCAAATGTACGTGAGCTAGCGTCAGCAGAGCCTTCCACTGAACTCAGAGAAACGAGGCCGCGTCAAACATGATTTCGTGCTAACCCCTTGGTTCGCGAAGCGCGAAGCCTTTTGAGATATGTGTGTGAGGGTCTTGCACTCACCTCTCAAGAAACAAAACGGTAGAGCAATAGTCTTCCCACTACCATCTACAGGGAAGAAGACGGAGGATATGTCCCACGTTAAAAGTGAAGGCGCAAGTTACTGTGCCATAGAGCCCTGCTTGGGAAAGAACTTGTGTCGAAAGCTTCTCCCAACTCAGATCTTGTTTCGGGAAGATAGAAGCGCTGTCGGTACTTTGTGTGAAAACACAAGGAAAATGCCACACGCTGAATTGTGAAGAGAAATATGGGTCGAACGTGACCACCAACACACTCGTTGTCCCCTAGAGAGGTGTGTGTCTGGAAGTGGGAGGAAGCGTAACGGACGTGCTATACACTTAACTCCAAGAAACAACGCTGTGGAGGTGCGGTCCTTCGACTGCCCTTCTTCTTTGCTAAGGAACGAAGCGGCTTGAAGCCAAGTGTGAAAGGAAACGGAGGGCAAGGAAGGGTGATATGCCTCACTCGCGGCACAACTTCTGATGGAGGGCTTTTCTCAACGAACACCATGTGTCACGAAGATAGAAGGGTTTGCGAAAGTATGTGACTTCGCCAAAGGAAAGGCATACACGAATCTCGGCGAACCACGTCTGTGTCGATCGCGACTTCGAGCTTCCATCTGGGTTCCCGAGGAACCCATAGTCACATAATGTATGTGTTGTATCCTACTGCAGAAACACCACTGCAGAGAAACCGTGCGTCTACTATCACCTTCCCTGAAACTGGTAGACTTTTGCAATGGAAGTGGGAAATCGCAAGGAATGTGCCCCGTGCCTGTGCCACGGAAGTAACTAGTGTAAATGTCTGTCGCGATTGGAATCCTGTTCCGTGAGAAGCGTTTCCAAGAGTATGAGAGAGAGCAGATGGAAAAGGTCATGGTTTGAAGCGTGAGAAGGAGACCCGTCAGGAAAGCCATACACGTAAGTCGGGGAAGCACTTTCGCGTGACATGGTGAAGGCATCTAGAATGTGCCCTGTGACGGTGCTCGAGAAACCACTTGTGAAGAAGGCTTCCCTCAACTGCCGTATCGTTTCCGTAGGAGGAAACTGTTTTCCGTAGTGGGTGTGAAGGCATAAGGGACGTAGACGAGACTTCGCTCTCCGCTTCGAAGGTGCCTGCCGTCGTTACACGAAGAAGGATGTGTATGGAAATGGATGACTGCGGAAGCATAAGGAAGATGGCATGCGTTTGTTTAACTCTAAGAACAAGTCTCGAGGGTTCCCGTCCTTCGACTACCATCTCTTCTCGTAAGGATGCGAAGCCGCTCCTTAAACCTCGTGTGAACGAAAAGAGATGGAACGCGCGATACCGCACAGTGAGGAACACGTTGTGCGGAGGGTTTCTCTCCATTATGTCCTGTGTCATGGAGGTGGATGGGTCTTGCAATGTACGTGGGCTAGCCTCAGTAGCAGTAGTAGCCTGACACTGAATTCTGAGAAACAAGGCCATGTCAAACAGGCTTTCGCGCTAACATCGTGGTGCTTGAAGAAAGAAGCCTTTGGAGACATGTGCGTTGCTATATAAGGTAGGCGTCTTACACTCACCTCTCACGAAACCAAACTGTAGGGAACTAGTCTTTCCACTACCGCCTCCGGGGAAGAAGTTGGAAGAACTTTCCGACGTTCAAAGTGAAGGCACAAATGCTGGGCCGTCTACCACTGTTTGAGAGAGGAGTTGTGTCTCAAGCTCCTGTCAACCCAGATCTTGCTTCGGGAAGGGAGAAGCGTTTTCAGGACTTCGTGTGAAAGCGTAAGGACAATGCCATAGGCTGAATGGTGAAGGAAAATGTGGGTCGAATGCGACCACCAACTAACAAGTTGTCCCCTAGGGAGGTGTGTGTCTGGAAATGGGAGGAAGCGTAAGGAACGAGCTGTACACTTAAGTCTAAGAGACAATGCTGTGGAGGAGCGGTCCTTCGACTCCCCGCCTCCTTTCCTAAGGATCGAAGCAGCTTGACGCCGAGTGTGAACGGAAGCAGAGGAAAAGCCTGCTATACCTTACTCGGGGAACCACTTTGTATGGAGGGCTTCTCTCAATGAACACCACGGCTCACGACGCTAGAAGGGTTTTCAAACGTACGTGAGTTCGCCAAAGGAAAGCCACAGACTACACTGTGCGAAACAAGTCTGTGTCAAACCGCGCCTTCGAGCTTCCATCTGGCTTCACGGGGAAAACCTAGTCACAACATGAACGTGTGGAGCCCTAAACAGGCGGCGTGCACGTCGGTCTGAAGAAACACCACTGCAGAGAAACCGTGTTTCTCCCAACCTCTTCCCTGAAAATGGTAGTCTATTCCAAGGTAAGTGTGACAGCGCAAGGCATGTGCCCCATGCCTGCGCCACGGAAATAAGGAGTGGAGATTGTCTCTCCCGGTTCAAACCTTGTTCCGTGAGAAATGTTTTCAAGAGTACGAGAGAGAGCAGAGGGAAAAGGTCATGCCTTTAAGTCTGAGAAGGAAACCCTGGAAAGCCGTACGCCTACGTATGAGCGGCATTCTGGCGCGAACGTGTGAAGGCATAAAGAATGTGTCCTGGGACGGTGCTTGACAAACCCCTTGTGAAGAAGTCTTCCCTCAGCTATCATATGGTTTCAGGAAGATAAAAGTGTTTTCCGCCGTGGGCGTGAAGGCACGAGGGACGTGCCCTAGAGTGAGCTGTCCGTTTCGAATGTGCCGCCCGTCGTTCCACGAAGAAGGGTGAGTATGGAAATGTATGATGTGAGGAAGCATAGGGAAGATTGCCTACGGGTGTTTAACTCTAAGGACAAATCTAGAGGGTTGCCGTCCGTCGACGACCAGCTCTTTCCCTACGGATGGAAGCGCCGTGTTAAAGCTTAGGGCGAGAGAAAAGAGACGGAATGCGAGATACACCACAGTGGGGAACACGTTGTGTGGAGGGCTTCTCTCCACCAAAGTCTTGGGTCACGAATTTGGAAGGGCCTTCAAATGTACGTGAGCTAGCGTCAGCAGAGCCTTCCACTGAACTCAGAGAAACGAGGCCGCGTCAAACATGATTTCGTGCTAACCCCTTGGTTCGCGAAGCGCGAAGCCTTTTGAGATATGTGTGTGAGGGTCTTGCACTCACCTCTCAAGAAACAAAACGGTAGAGCAATAGTTTTCCCACTACCATCTACAGGGAAGAAGACGGAGGAAATGTCCCACGTTAAAAGTGAAGGCGCAAGTTACTGTGCCATAGAGCCCTGCTTGGGAAAGAACTTGTGTCGAAAGCTTCTCCCAACTCAGATCTTGTTTCGGGAAGATAGAAGCGCTGTCGGTACTTTGTGTGAAAACACAAGGAAAATGCCACACGCTGAATTGTGAAGAGAAATGTGGGTCGAACGTGACCACCAACACACTCGTTGTCCCCTAGAGAGGTGTGTGTCTGGAAGTGGGAGGAAGCGTAACGGACGTGCTATACACTTAACTCCAAGAAACAACGCTGTGGAGGTGCGGTCCTTCGACTGCCCTTCTTCTTTGCTAAGGAACGAAGCGGCTTGAAGCCAAGTGTGAAAGGAAACGGAGGGCAAGGAAGGGTGATATACCTCACTCGCGGCACAACTTCTGATGGAGGGCTTTTCTCAACGAACACCATGTGTCACGAAGATAGAAGGGTTTGCGAAAGTATGTGACTTCGCCAAAGGAAAGGCATACACGAATCTCGGCGAACCACGTCTGTGTCGATCGCGACTTCGAGCTTCCATCTGGGTTCCCGAGGAACCCATAGTCACATAATGTATGTGTTGTATCCTACTGCAGAAACACCACTGCAGAGAAACCGTGCGTCTACTATCACCTTCCCTGAAACTGGTAGACTTTTGCAATGGAAGTGGGAAATCGCAAGGAATGTGCCCCGTGCCTGTGCCACGGAAGTAACTAGTGTAAATGTCTGTCGCGATTGGAATCCTGTTCCGTGAGAAGCGTTTCCAAGAGTATGAGAGAGAGCAGATGGAAAAGGTCATGGTTTGAAGCGTGAGAAGGAGACCCGTCAGGAAAGCCATACACGTAAGTCGGGGAAGCACTTTCGCGTGACATGGTGAAGGCATCTAGAATGTGCCCTGTGACGGTGCTCGAGAAACCACTTGTGAAGAAGGCTTCCCTCAACTGCCGTATCGTTTCCGTAGGAGGAAACTGTTTTCCGTAGTGGGTGTGAAGGCATAAGGGACGTAGACGAGACTTCGCTCTCCGCTTCGAAGGTGCCTGCCGTCGTTACACGAAGAAGGATGTGTATGGAAATGGATGACTGCGGAAGCATAAGGAAGATGGCATGCGTTTGTTTAACTCTAAGAACAAGTCTCGAGGGTTCCCGTCCTTCGACTACCATCTCTTCTCGTAAGGATGCGAAGCCGCTCCTTAAACCTCGTGTGAACGAAAAGAGATGGAACGCGCGATACCGCACAGTGAGGAACACGTTGTGCGGAGGGTTTCTCTCCATTACGTCCTGTGTCATGGAGGTGGATGGGTCTTGCAATGTACGTGGGCTAGCCTCAGTAGCAGTAGTAGCCTGACACTGAATTCTGAGAAACAAGGCCATGTCAAACAGGCTTTCGCGCTAACATCGTGGTGCTTGAAGAAAGAAGCCTTTGGAGACATGTGCGTTGCTATATAAGGTAGGCGTCTTACACTCACCTCTCACGAAACCAAACTGTAGGGAACTAGTCTTTCCACTACCGCCTCCGGGGAAGAAGTTGGAAGAACTTTCCGACGTTCAAAGTGAAGGCACAAATGCTGGGCCGTCTACCACTGTTTGAGAGAGGAGTTGTGTCTCAAGCTCCTGTCAACCCAGATCTTGCTTCGGGAAGAGAGAAGCGTTTTCAGGACTTCGTGTGAAAGCGTAAGGACAATGCCATAGGCTGAATGGTGAAGGAAAATGTGGGTCGAATGCGACCACCAACTAACAAGTTGTCCCCTAGGGAGGTGTGTGTCTGGAAATGGGAGGAAGCGTAAGGAACGAGCTGTACACTTAAGTCTAAGAGACAATGCTGTGGAGGAGCCGTCCTTCGACTCCCCGCCTCCTTTCCTAAGGATCGAAGCAGCTTGACGCCGAGTGTGAACGGAAGCAGAGGAAAAGCCTGCTATACCTTACTCGGGGAACCACTTTGTATGGAGGGCTTCTCTCAATGAACACCACGGCTCACGACGCTAGAAGGGTTTTCAAACGTACGTGAGTTCGCCAAAGGAAAGCCACAGACTACACTGTGCGAAACAAGTCTGTGTCAAACCGCGCCTTCGAGCTTCCATCTGGCTTCACGGGGAAAACCTAGTCACAACATGAACGTGTGGAGCCCTAAACAGGCGGCGTGCACGTCGGTCTGAAGAAACACCACTGCAGAGAAACCGTGTTTCTCCCAACCTCTTCCCTGAAAATGGTAGTCTATTCCAAGGTAAGTGTGACAGCGCAAGGCATGTGCCCCATGCCTGCGCCACGGAAATAAGGAGTGGAGATTGTCTCTCCCGGTTCAAACCTTGTTCCGTGAGAAATGTTTTCAAGAGTACGAGAGAGAGCAGAGGGAAAAGGTCATGCCTTTAAGTCTGAGAAGGAAACCCTGGAAAGCCGTACGCCTACGTATGAGCGGCATTCTGGCGCGAACGTGTGAAGGCATAAAGAATGTGTCCTGGGACGGTGCTTGACAAACCCCTTGTGAAGAAGTCTTCCCTCAGCTATCATATGGTTTCAGGAAGATAAAAGTGTTTTCCGCCGTGGGCGTGAAGGCACGAGGGACGTGCCCTAGAGTGAGCTGTCCGTTTCGAATGTGCCGCCCGTCGTTCCACGAAGAAGGGTGAGTATGGAAATGTATGATGTGAGGAAGCATAGGGAAGATTGCCTACGGGTGTTTAACTCTAAGGACAAATCTAGAGGGTTGCCGTCCGTCGACGACCAGCTCTTTCCCTACGGATGGAAGCGCCGTGTTAAAGCTTAGGGCGAGAGAAAAGAGACGGAATGCGAGATACACCACAGTGGGGAACACGTTGTGTGGAGGGCTTCTCTCCACCAAAGTCTTGGGTCACGAATTTGGAAGGGCCTTCAAATGTACGTGAGCTAGCGTCAGCAGAGCCTTCCACTGAACTCAGAGAAACGAGGCCGCGTCAAACATGATTTCGTGCTAACCCCTTGGTTCGCGAAGCGCGAAGCCTTTTGAGATATGTGTGTGAGGGTCTTGCACTCACCTCTCAAGAAACAAAACGGTAGAGCAATAGTCTTCCCACTACCATCTACAGGGAAGAAGACGGAGGAAATGTCCCACGTTAAAAGTGAAGGCGCAAGTTACTGTGCCATAGAGCCCTGCTTGGGAAAGAACTTGTGTCGAAAGCTTCTCCCAACTCAGATCTTGTTTCGGGAAGATAGAAGCGCTGTCGGTACTTTGTGTGAAAACACAAGGAAAATGCCACACGCTGAATTGTGAAGAGAAATGTGGGTCGAACGTGACCACCAACACACTCGTTGTCCCCTAGAGAGGTGTGTGTCTGGAAGTGGGAGGAAGCGTAACGGACGTGCTATACACTTAACTCCAAGAAACAACGCTGTGGAGGTGCGGTCCTTCGACTGCCCTTCTTCTTTGCTAAGGAACGAAGCGGCTTGAAGCCAAGTGTGAAAGGAAACGGAGGGCAAGGAAGGGTGATATACCTCACTCGCGGCACAACTTCTGATGGAGGGCTTTTCTCAACGAACACCATGTGTCACGAAGATAGAAGGGTTTGCGAAAGTATGTGACTTCGCCAAAGGAAAGGCATACACGAATCTCGGCGAACCACGTCTGTGTCGATCGCGACTTCGAGCTTCCATCTGGGTTCCCGAGGAACCCATAGTCACATAATGTATGTGTTGTATCCTACTGCAGAAACACCACTGCAGAGAAACCGTGCGTCTACTATCACCTTCCCTGAAACTGGTAGACTTTTGCAATGGAAGTGGGAAATCGCAAGGAATGTGCCCCGTGCCTGTGCCACGGAAGTAACTAGTGTAAATGTCTGTCGCGATTGGAATCCTGTTCCGTGAGAAGCGTTTCCAAGAGTATGAGAGAGAGCAGATGGAAAAGGTCATGGTTTGAAGCGTGAGAAGGAGACCCGTCAGGAAAGCCATACACGTAAGTCGGGGAAGCACTTTCGCGTGACATGGTGAAGGCATCTAGAATGTGCCCTGTGACGGTGCTCGAGAAACCACTTGTGAAGAAGGCTTCCCTCAACTGCCGTATCGTTTCCGTAGGAGGAAACTGTTTTCCGTAGTGGGTGTGAAGGCATAAGGGACGTAGACGAGACTTCGCTCTCCGCTTCGAAGGTGCCTGCCGTCGTTACACGAAGAAGGATGTGTATGGAAATGGATGACTGCGGAAGCATAAGGAAGATGGCATGCGTTTGTTTAACTCTAAGAACAAGTCTCGAGGGTTCCCGTCCTTCGACTACCATCTCTTCTCGTAAGGATGCGAAGCCGCTCCTTAAACCTCGTGTGAACGAAAAGAGATGGAACGCGCGATACCGCACAGTGAGGAACACGTTGTGCGGAGGGTTTCTCTCCATTACGTCCTGTGTCATGGAGGTGGATGGGTCTTGCAATGTACGTGGGCTAGCCTCAGTAGCAGTAGTAGCCTGACACTGAATTCTGAGAAACAAGGCCATGTCAAACAGGCTTTCGCGCTAACATCGTGGTGCTTGAAGAAAGAAGCCTTTGGAGACATGTGCGTTGCTATATAAGGTAGGCGTCTTACACTCACCTCTCACGAAACCAAACTGTAGGGAACTAGTCTTTCCACTACCGCCTCCGGGGAAGAAGTTGGAAGAACTTTCCGACGTTCAAAGTGAAGGCACAAATGCTGGGCCGTCTACCACTGTTTGAGAGAGGAGTTGTGTCTCAAGCTCCTGTCAACCCAGATCTTGCTTCGGGAAGAGAGAAGCGTTTTCAGGACTTCGTGTGAAAGCGTAAGGACAATGCCATAGGCTGAATGGTGAAGGAAAATGTGGGTCGAATGCGACCACCAACTAACAAGTTGTCCCCTAGGGAGGTGTGTGTCTGGAAATGGGAGGAAGCGTAAGGAACGAGCTGTACACTTAAGTCTAAGAGACAATGCTGTGGAGGAGCCGTCCTTCGACTCCCCGCCTCCTTTCCTAAGGATCGAAGCAGCTTGACGCCGAGTGTGAACGGAAGCAGAGGAAAAGCCTGCTATACCTTACTCGGGGAACCACTTTGTATGGAGGGCTTCTCTCAATGAACACCACGGCTCACGACGCTAGAAGGGTTTTCAAACGTACGTGAGTTCGCCAAAGGAAAGCCACAGACTACACTGTGCGAAACAAGTCTGTGTCAAACCGCGCCTTCGAGCTTCCATCTGGCTTCACGGGGAAAACCTAGTCACAACATGAACGTGTGGAGCCCTAAACAGGCGGCGTGCACGTCGGTCTGAAGAAACACCACTGCAGAGAAACCGTGTTTCTCCCAACCTCTTCCCTGAAAATGGTAGTCTATTCCAAGGTAAGTGTGACAGCGCAAGGCATGTGCCCCATGCCTGCGCCACGGAAATAAGGAGTGGAGATTGTCTCTCCCGGTTCAAACCTTGTTCCGTGAGAAATGTTTTCAAGAGTACGAGAGAGAGCAGAGGGAAAAGGTCATGCCTTTAAGTCTGAGAAGGAAACCCTGGAAAGCCGTACGCCTACGTATGAGCGGCATTCTGGCGCGAACGTGTGAAGGCATAAAGAATGTGTCCTGGGACGGTGCTTGACAAACCCCTTGTGAAGAAGTCTTCCCTCAGCTATCATATGGTTTCAGGAAGATAAAAGTGTTTTCCGCCGTGGGCGTGAAGGCACGAGGGACGTGCCCTAGAGTGAGCTGTCCGTTTCGAATGTGCCGCCCGTCGTTCCACGAAGAAGGGTGAGTATGGAAATGTATGATGTGAGGAAGCATAGGGAAGATTGCCTACGGGTGTTTAACTCTAAGGACAAATCTAGAGGGTTGCCGTCCGTCGACGACCAGCTCTTTCCCTACGGATGGAAGCGCCGTGTTAAAGCTTAGGGCGAGAGAAAAGAGACGGAATGCGAGATACACCACAGTGGGGAACACGTTGTGTGGAGGGCTTCTCTCCACCAAAGTCTTGGGTCACGAATTTGGAAGGGCCTTCAAATGTACGTGAGCTAGCGTCAGCAGAGCCTTCCACTGAACTCAGAGAAACGAGGCCGCGTCAAACATGATTTCGTGCTAACCCCTTGGTTCGCGAAGCGCGAAGCCTTTTGAGATATGTGTGTGAGGGTCTTGCACTCACCTCTCAAGAAACAAAACGGTAGAGCAATAGTCTTCCCACTACCATCTACAGGGAAGAAGACGGAGGAAATGTCCCACGTTAAAAGTGAAGGCGCAAGTTACTGTGCCATAGAGCCCTGCTTGGGAAAGAACTTGTGTCGAAAGCTTCTCCCAACTCAGATCTTGTTTCGGGAAGATAGAAGCGCTGTCGGTACTTTGTGTGAAAACACAAGGAAAATGCCACACGCTGAATTGTGAAGAGAAATGTGGGTCGAACGTGACCACCAACACACTCGTTGTCCCCTAGAGAGGTGTGTGTCTGGAAGTGGGAGGAAGCGTAACGGACGTGCTATACACTTAACTCCAAGAAACAACGCTGTGGAGGTGCGGTCCTTCGACTGCCCTTCTTCTTTGCTAAGGAACGAAGCGGCTTGAAGCCAAGTGTGAAAGGAAACGGAGGGCAAGGAAGGGTGATATGCCTCACTCGCGGCACAACTTCTGATGGAGGGCTTTTCTCAACGAACACCATGTGTCACGAAGATAGAAGGGTTTGCGAAAGTATGTGACTTCGCCAAAGGAAAGGCATACACGAATCTCGGCGAACCACGTCTGTGTCGATCGCGACTTCGAGCTTCCATCTGGGTTCCCGAGGAACCCATAGTCACATAATGTATGTGTTGTATCCTACTGCAGAAACACCACTGCAGAGAAACCGTGCGTCTACTATCACCTTCCCTGAAACTGGTAGACTTTTGCAATGGAAGTGGGAAATCGCAAGGAATGTGCCCCGTGCCTGTGCCACGGAAGTAACTAGTGTAAATGTCTGTCGCGATTGGAATCCTGTTCCGTGAGAAGCGTTTCCAAGAGTATGAGAGAGAGCAGATGGAAAAGGTCATGGTTTGAAGCGTGAGAAGGAGACCCGTCAGGAAAGCCATACACGTAAGTCGGGGAAGCACTTTCGCGTGACATGGTGAAGGCATCTAGAATGTGCCCTGTGACGGTGCTCGAGAAACCACTTGTGAAGAAGGCTTCCCTCAACTGCCGTATCGTTTCCGTAGGAGGAAACTGTTTTCCGTAGTGGGTGTGAAGGCATAAGGGACGTAGACGAGACTTCGCTCTCCGCTTCGAAGGTGCCTGCCGTCGTTACACGAAGAAGGATGTGTATGGAAATGGATGACTGCGGAAGCATAAGGAAGATGGCATGCGTTTGTTTAACTCTAAGAACAAGTCTCGAGGGTTCCCGTCCTTCGACTACCATCTCTTCTCGTAAGGATGCGAAGCCGCTCCTTAAACCTCGTGTGAACGAAAAGAGATGGAACGCGCGATACCGCACAGTGAGGAACACGTTGTGCGGAGGGTTTCTCTCCATTACGTCCTGTGTCATGGAGGTGGATGGGTCTTGCAATGTACGTGGGCTAGCCTCAGTAGCAGTAGTAGCCTGACACTGAATTCTGAGAAACAAGGCCATGTCAAACAGGCTTTCGCGCTAACATCGTGGTGCTTGAAGAAAGAAGCCTTTGGAGACATGTGCGTTGCTATATAAGGTAGGCGTCTTACACTCACCTCTCACGAAACCAAACTGTAGGGAACTAGTCTTTCCACTACCGCCTCCGGGGAAGAAGTTGGAAGAACTTTCCGACGTTCAAAGTGAAGGCACAAATGCTGGGCCGTCTACCACTGTTTGAGAGAGGAGTTGTGTCTCAAGCTCCTGTCAACCCAGATCTTGCTTCGGGAAGGGAGAAGCGTTTTCAGGACTTCGTGTGAAAGCGTAAGGACAATGCCATAGGCTGAATGGTGAAGGAAAATGTGGGTCGAATGCGACCACCAACTAACAAGTTGTCCCCTAGGGAGGTGTGTGTCTGGAAATGGGAGGAAGCGTAAGGAACGAGCTGTACACTTAAGTCTAAGAGACAATGCTGTGGAGGAGCGGTCCTTCGACTCCCCGCCTCCTTTCCTAAGGATCGAAGCAGCTTGACGCCGAGTGTGAACGGAAGCAGAGGAAAAGCCTGCTATACCTTACTCGGGGAACCACTTTGTATGGAGGGCTTCTCTCAATGAACACCACGGCTCACGACGCTAGAAGGGTTTTCAAACGTACGTGAGTTCGCCAAAGGAAAGCCACAGACTACACTGTGCGAAACAAGTCTGTGTCAAACCGCGCCTTCGAGCTTCCATCTGGCTTCACGGGGAAAACCTAGTCACAACATGAACGTGTGGAGCCCTAAACAGGCGGCGTGCACGTCGGTCTGAAGAAACACCACTGCAGAGAAACCGTGTTTCTCCCAACCTCTTCCCTGAAAATGGTAGTCTATTCCAAGGTAAGTGTGACAGCGCAAGGCATGTGCCCCATGCCTGCGCCACGGAAATAAGGAGTGGAGATTGTCTCTCCCGGTTCAAACCTTGTTCCGTGAGAAATGTTTTCAAGAGTACGAGAGAGAGCAGAGGGAAAAGGTCATGCCTTTAAGTCTGAGAAGGAAACCCTGGAAAGCCGTACGCCTACGTATGAGCGGCATTCTGGCGCGAACGTGTGAAGGCATAAAGAATGTGTCCTGGGACGGTGCTTGACAAACCCCTTGTGAAGAAGTCTTCCCTCAGCTATCATATGGTTTCAGGAAGATAAAAGTGTTTTCCGCCGTGGGCGTGAAGGCACGAGGGACGTGCCCTAGAGTGAGCTGTCCGTTTCGAATGTGCCGCCCGTCGTTCCACGAAGAAGGGTGAGTATGGAAATGTATGATGTGAGGAAGCATAGGGAAGATTGCCTACGGGTGTTTAACTCTAAGGACAAATCTAGAGGGTTGCCGTCCGTCGACGACCAGCTCTTTCCCTACGGATGGAAGCGCCGTGTTAAAGCTTAGGGCGAGAGAAAAGAGACGGAATGCGAGATACACCACAGTGGGGAACACGTTGTGTGGAGGGCTTCTCTCCACCAAAGTCTTGGGTCACGAATTTGGAAGGGCCTTCAAATGTACGTGAGCTAGCGTCAGCAGAGCCTTCCACTGAACTCAGAGAAACGAGGCCGCGTCAAACATGATTTCGTGCTAACCCCTTGGTTCGCGAAGCGCGAAGCCTTTTGAGATATGTGTGTGAGGGTCTTGCACTCACCTCTCAAGAAACAAAACGGTAGAGCAATAGTCTTCCCACTACCATCTACAGGGAAGAAGACGGAGGAAATGTCCCACGTTAAAAGTGAAGGCGCAAGTTACTGTGCCATAGAGCCCTGCTTGGGAAAGAACTTGTGTCGAAAGCTTCTCCCAACTCAGATCTTGTTTCGGGAAGATAGAAGCGCTGTCGGTACTTTGTGTGAAAACACAAGGAAAATGCCACACGCTGAATTGTGAAGAGAAATGTGGGTCGAACGTGACCACCAACACACTCGTTGTCCCCTAGAGAGGTGTGTGTCTGGAAGTGGGAGGAAGCGTAACGGACGTGCTATACACTTAACTCCAAGAAACAACGCTGTGGAGGTGCGGTCCTTCGACTGCCCTTCTTCTTTGCTAAGGAACGAAGCGGCTTGAAGCCAAGTGTGAAAGGAAACGGAGGGCAAGGAAGGGTGATATGCCTCACTCGCGGCACAACTTCTGATGGAGGGCTTTTCTCAACGAACACCATGTGTCACGAAGATAGAAGGGTTTGCGAAAGTATGTGACTTCGCCAAAGGAAAGGCATACACGAATCTCGGCGAACCACGTCTGTGTCGATCGCGACTTCGAGCTTCCATCTGGGTTCCCGAGGAACCCATAGTCACATAATGTATGTGTTGTATCCTACTGCAGAAACACCACTGCAGAGAAACCGTGCGTCTACTATCACCTTCCCTGAAACTGGTAGACTTTTGCAATGGAAGTGGGAAATCGCAAGGAATGTGCCCCGTGCCTGTGCCACGGAAGTAACTAGTGTAAATGTCTGTCGCGATTGGAATCCTGTTCCGTGAGAAGCGTTTCCAAGAGTATGAGAGAGAGCAGATGGAAAAGGTCATGGTTTGAAGCGTGAGAAGGAGACCCGTCAGGAAAGCCATACACGTAAGTCGGGGAAGCACTTTCGCGTGACATGGTGAAGGCATCTAGAATGTGCCCTGTGACGGTGCTCGAGAAACCACTTGTGAAGAAGGCTTCCCTCAACTGCCGTATCGTTTCCGTAGGAGGAAACTGTTTTCCGTAGTGGGTGTGAAGGCATAAGGGACGTAGACGAGACTTCGCTCTCCGCTTCGAAGGTGCCTGCCGTCGTTACACGAAGAAGGATGTGTATGGAAATGGATGACTGCGGAAGCATAAGGAAGATGGCATGCGTTTGTTTAACTCTAAGAACAAGTCTCGAGGGTTCCCGTCCTTCGACTACCATCTCTTCTCGTAAGGATGCGAAGCCGCTCCTTAAACCTCGTGTGAACGAAAAGAGATGGAACGCGCGATACCGCACAGTGAGGAACACGTTGTGCGGAGGGTTTCTCTCCATTACGTCCTGTGTCATGGAGGTGGATGGGTCTTGCAATGTACGTGGGCTAGCCTCAGTAGCAGTAGTAGCCTGACACTGAATTCTGAGAAACAAGGCCATGTCAAACAGGCTTTCGCGCTAACATCGTGGTGCTTGAAGAAAGAAGCCTTTGGAGACATGTGCGTTGCTATATAAGGTAGGCGTCTTACACTCACCTCTCACGAAACCAAACTGTAGGGAACTAGTCTTTCCACTACCGCCTCCGGGGAAGAAGTTGGAAGAACTTTCCGACGTTCAAAGTGAAGGCACAAATGCTGGGCCGTCTACCACTGTTTGAGAGAGGAGTTGTGTCTCAAGCTCCTGTCAACCCAGATCTTGCTTCGGGAAGGGAGAAGCGTTTTCAGGACTTCGTGTGAAAGCGTAAGGACAATGCCATAGGCTGAATGGTGAAGGAAAATGTGGGTCGAATGCGACCACCAACTAACAAGTTGTCCCCTAGGGAGGTGTGTGTCTGGAAATGGGAGGAAGCGTAAGGAACGAGCTGTACACTTAAGTCTAAGAGACAATGCTGTGGAGGAGCCGTCCTTCGACTCCCCGCCTCCTTTCCTAAGGATCGAAGCAGCTTGACGCCGAGTGTGAACGGAAGCAGAGGAAAAGCCTGCTATACCTTACTCGGGGAACCACTTTGTATGGAGGGCTTCTCTCAATGAACACCACGGCTCACGACGCTAGAAGGGTTTTCAAACGTACGTGAGTTCGCCAAAGGAAAGCCACAGACTACACTGTGCGAAACAAGTCTGTGTCAAACCGCGCCTTCGAGCTTCCATCTGGCTTCACGGGGAAAACCTAGTCACAACATGAACGTGTGGAGCCCTAAACAGGCGGCGTGCACGTCGGTCTGAAGAAACACCACTGCAGAGAAACCGTGTTTCTCCCAACCTCTTCCCTGAAAATGGTAGTCTATTCCAAGGTAAGTGTGACAGCGCAAGGCATGTGCCCCATGCCTGCGCCACGGAAATAAGGAGTGGAGATTGTCTCTCCCGGTTCAAACCTTGTTCCGTGAGAAATGTTTTCAAGAGTACGAGAGAGAGCAGAGGGAAAAGGTCATGCCTTTAAGTCTGAGAAGGAAACCCTGGAAAGCCGTACGCCTACGTATGAGCGGCATTCTGGCGCGAACGTGTGAAGGCATAAAGAATGTGTCCTGGGACGGTGCTTGACAAACCCCTTGTGAAGAAGTCTTCCCTCAGCTATCATATGGTTTCAGGAAGATAAAAGTGTTTTCCGCCGTGGGCGTGAAGGCACGAGGGACGTGCCCTAGAGTGAGCTGTCCGTTTCGAATGTGCCGCCCGTCGTTCCACGAAGAAGGGTGAGTATGGAAATGTATGATGTGAGGAAGCATAGGGAAGATTGCCTACGGGTGTTTAACTCTAAGGACAAATCTAGAGGGTTGCCGTCCGTCGACGACCAGCTCTTTCCCTACGGATGGAAGCGCCGTGTTAAAGCTTAGGGCGAGAGAAAAGAGACGGAATGCGAGATACACCACAGTGGGGAACACGTTGTGTGGAGGGCTTCTCTCCACCAAAGTCTTGGGTCACGAATTTGGAAGGGCCTTCAAATGTACGTGAGCTAGCGTCAGCAGAGCCTTCCACTGAACTCAGAGAAACGAGGCCGCGTCAAACATGATTTCGTGCTAACCCCTTGGTTCGCGAAGCGCGAAGCCTTTTGAGATATGTGTGTGAGGGTCTTGCACTCACCTCTCAAGAAACAAAACGGTAGAGCAATAGTCTTCCCACTACCATCTACAGGGAAGAAGACGGAGGAAATGTCCCACGTTAAAAGTGAAGGCGCAAGTTACTGTGCCATAGAGCCCTGCTTGGGAAAGAACTTGTGTCGAAAGCTTCTCCCAACTCAGATCTTGTTTCGGGAAGATAGAAGCGCTGTCGGTACTTTGTGTGAAAACACAAGGAAAATGCCACACGCTGAATTGTGAAGAGAAATGTGGGTCGAACGTGACCACCAACACACTCGTTGTCCCCTAGAGAGGTGTGTGTCTGGAAGTGGGAGGAAGCGTAACGGACGTGCTATACACTTAACTCCAAGAAACAACGCTGTGGAGGTGCGGTCCTTCGACTGCCCTTCTTCTTTGCTAAGGAACGAAGCGGCTTGAAGCCAAGTGTGAAAGGAAACGGAGGGCAAGGAAGGGTGATATGCCTCACTCGCGGCACAACTTCTGATGGAGGGCTTTTCTCAACGAACACCATGTGTCACGAAGATAGAAGGGTTTGCGAAAGTATGTGACTTCGCCAAAGGAAAGGCATACACGAATCTCGGCGAACCACGTCTGTGTCGATCGCGACTTCGAGCTTCCATCTGGGTTCCCGAGGAACCCATAGTCACATAATGTATGTGTTGTATCCTACTGCAGAAACACCACTGCAGAGAAACCGTGCGTCTACTATCACCTTCCCTGAAACTGGTAGACTTTTGCAATGGAAGTGGGAAATCGCAAGGAATGTGCCCCGTGCCTGTGCCACGGAAGTAACTAGTGTAAATGTCTGTCGCGATTGGAATCCTGTTCCGTGAGAAGCGTTTCCAAGAGTATGAGAGAGAGCAGATGGAAAAGGTCATGGTTTGAAGCGTGAGAAGGAGACCCGTCAGGAAAGCCATACACGTAAGTCGGGGAAGCACTTTCGCGTGACATGGTGAAGGCATCTAGAATGTGCCCTGTGACGGTGCTCGAGAAACCACTTGTGAAGAAGGCTTCCCTCAACTGCCGTATCGTTTCCGTAGGAGGAAACTGTTTTCCGTAGTGGGTGTGAAGGCATAAGGGACGTAGACGAGACTTCGCTCTCCGCTTCGAAGGTGCCTGCCGTCGTTACACGAAGAAGGATGTGTATGGAAATGGATGACTGCGGAAGCATAAGGAAGATGGCATGCGTTTGTTTAACTCTAAGAACAAGTCTCGAGGGTTCCCGTCCTTCGACTACCATCTCTTCTCGTAAGGATGCGAAGCCGCTCCTTAAACCTCGTGTGAACGAAAAGAGATGGAACGCGCGATACCGCACAGTGAGGAACACGTTGTGCGGAGGGTTTCTCTCCATTACGTCCTGTGTCATGGAGGTGGATGGGTCTTGCAATGTACGTGGGCTAGCCTCAGTAGCAGTAGTAGCCTGACACTGAATTCTGAGAAACAAGGCCATGTCAAACAGGCTTTCGCGCTAACATCGTGGTGCTTGAAGAAAGAAGCCTTTGGAGACATGTGCGTTGCTATATAAGGTAGGCGTCTTACACTCACCTCTCACGAAACCAAACTGTAGGGAACTAGTCTTTCCACTACCGCCTCCGGGGAAGAAGTTGGAAGAACTTTCCGACGTTCAAAGTGAAGGCACAAATGCTGGGCCGTCTACCACTGTTTGAGAGAGGAGTTGTGTCTCAAGCTCCTGTCAACCCAGATCTTGCTTCGGGAAGGGAGAAGCGTTTTCAGGACTTCGTGTGAAAGCGTAAGGACAATGCCATAGGCTGAATGGTGAAGGAAAATGTGGGTCGAATGCGACCACCAACTAACAAGTTGTCCCCTAGGGAGGTGTGTGTCTGGAAATGGGAGGAAGCGTAAGGAACGAGCTGTACACTTAAGTCTAAGAGACAATGCTGTGGAGGAGCCGTCCTTCGACTCCCCGCCTCCTTTCCTAAGGATCGAAGCAGCTTGACGCCGAGTGTGAACGGAAGCAGAGGAAAAGCCTGCTATACCTTACTCGGGGAACCACTTTGTATGGAGGGCTTCTCTCAATGAACACCACGGCTCACGACGCTAGAAGGGTTTTCAAACGTACGTGAGTTCGCCAAAGGAAAGCCACAGACTACACTGTGCGAAACAAGTCTGTGTCAAACCGCGCCTTCGAGCTTCCATCTGGCTTCACGGGGAAAACCTAGTCACAA
This sequence comes from Eumetopias jubatus, assembly GCF_037043125.1. Classification (NCBI taxonomy): domain Eukaryota; kingdom Metazoa; phylum Chordata; class Mammalia; order Carnivora; family Otariidae; genus Eumetopias; species Eumetopias jubatus. The sequence goes on along the minus strand of NW_028275115.1, from coordinate 1,121 downwards.
CATGAACGTGTGGAGCCCTAAACAGGCGGCGTGCACGTCGGTCTGAAGAAACACCACTGCAGAGAAACCGTGTTTCTCCCAACCTCTTCCCTGAAAATGGTAGTCTATTCCAAGGTAAGTGTGACAGCGCAAGGCATGTGCCCCATGCCTGCGCCACGGAAATAAGGAGTGGAGATTGTCTCTCCCGGTTCAAACCTTGTTCCGTGAGAAATGTTTTCAAGAGTACGAGAGAGAGCAGAGGGAAAAGGTCATGCCTTTAAGTCTGAGAAGGAAACCCTGGAAAGCCGTACGCCTACGTATGAGCGGCATTCTGGCGCGAACGTGTGAAGGCATAAAGAATGTGTCCTGGGACGGTGCTTGACAAACCCCTTGTGAAGAAGTCTTCCCTCAGCTATCATATGGTTTCAGGAAGATAAAAGTGTTTTCCGCCGTGGGCGCGAAGGCACGAGGGACGTGCCCTAGAGTGAGCTGTCCGTTTCGAATGTGCCGCCCGTCGTTCCACGAAGAAGGGTGAGTATGGAAATGTATGATGTGAGGAAGCATAGGGAAGATTGCCTACGGGTGTTTAACTCTAAGGACAAATCTAGAGGGTTGCCGTCCGTCGACGACCAGCTCTTTCCCTACGGATGGAAGCGCCGTGTTAAAGCTTAGGGCGAGAGAAAAGAGACGGAATGCGAGATACACCACAGTGGGGAACACGTTGTGTGGAGGGCTTCTCTCCACCAAAGTCTTGGGTCACGAATTTGGAAGGGGCCTTCAAATGTACGTGAGCTAGCGTCAGCAGAGCCTTCCACTGAACTCAGAGAAACGAGGCCGCGTCAAACATGATTTCGTGCTAACCCCTTGGTTCGCGAAGCGCGAAGCCTTTTGAGATATGTGTGTGAGGGTCTTGCACTCACCTCTCAAGAAACAAAACGGTAGAGCAATAGTCTTCCCACTACCATCTACAGGGAAGAAGACGGAGGAAATGTCCCACGTTAAAAGTGAAGGCGCAAGTTACTGTGCCATAGAGCCCTGCTTGGGAAAGAACTTGTGTCGAAAGCTTCTCCCAACTCAGATCTTGTTTCGGGAAGATAGAAGCGCTGTCGGTACTTTGTGTGAAAACACAAGGAAAATGCCAC
>NW_028275114.1:0-49296 GCF_037043125.1 Eumetopias jubatus | reverse complement strand
GAGAAACAAGGCCATGTCAAACAGGCTTTCGCGCTAACATCGTGGTGCTTGAAGAAAGAAGCCTTTGGAGACATGTGCGTTGCTATATAAGGTAGGCGTCTTACACTCACCTCTCACGAAACCAAACTGTAGGGAACTAGTCTTTCCACTACCGCCTCCGGGGAAGAAGTTGGAAGAACTTTCCGACGTTCAAAGTGAAGGCACAAATGCTGGGCCGTCTACCACTGTTTGAGAGAGGAGTTGTGTCTCAAGCTCCTGTCAACCCAGATCTTGCTTCGGGAAGGGAGAAGCGTTTTCAGGACTTCGTGTGAAAGCGTAAGGACAATGCCATAGGCTGAATGGTGAAGGAAAATGTGGGTCGAATGCGACCACCAACTAACAAGTTGTCCCCTAGGGAGCTGTGTGTCTGGAAATGGGAGGAAGCGTAAGGAACGAGCTGTACACTTAAGTCTAAGAGACAATGCTGTGGAGGAGCGGTCCTTCGACTCCCCGCCTCCTTTCCTAAGGATCGAAGCAGCTTGACGCCGAGTGTGAACGGAAGCAGAGGAAAAGCCTGCTATACCTTACTCGTGGAACCACTTTGTATGGAGGGCTTCTCTCAATGAACACCACGGCTCACGACGCTAGAAGGGTTTTCAAACGTACGTGAGTTCGCCAAAGGAAAGCCACAGACTACACTGTGCGAAACAAGTCTGTGTCAAACCGCGCCTTCGAGCTTCCATCTGGCTTCACGGGGAAAACCTAGTCACAACATGAACGTGTGGAACCCTAAACAGGCGGCGTGCACGTCGGTCTGAAGAAACACCACTGCAGAGAAACCGTGTTTCTACCAACCTCTTCCCTGAAAATGGTAGTCTATTCCAAGGTAAGTGTGACAGCGCAAGGCATGTGCCCCATGCCTGCGCCACGGAAATAAGGAGTGGAGATTGTCTCTCCCGGTTCAAACCTTGTTCCGTGAGAAATGTTTTCAAGAGTGCGAGAGAGAGCAGAGGGAAAAGGTCATGCCTTTAAGTCTGAGAAGGAAACCCTGGAAAGCCGTACGCCTACGTATGAGCGGCATTCTGGCGCGAACGTGTGAAGGCATAAAGAATGTGTCCTGGGACGGTGCTTGACAAACCCCTTGTGAAGAAGTCTTCCCTCAGCTATCATATGGTTTCAGGAAGATAAAAGTGTTTTCCGCCGTGGGCGTGAAGGCACGAGGGACGTGCCCTAGAGTGAGCTGTCCGTTTCGAATGTGCCGCCCGTCGTTCCACGAAGAAGGGTGAGTATGGAAATGTATGATGTGAGGAAGCATAGGGAAGATTGCCTACGGGTGTTTAACTCTAAGGACAAATCTAGAGGGTTGCCGTCCGTCGACGACCAGCTCTTTCCCTACGGATGGAAGCGCCGTGTTAAAGCTTAGGGCGAGAGAAAAGAGACGGAATGCGAGATACACCACAGTGGGGAACACGTTGTGTGGAGGGCTTCTCTCCACCAAAGTCTCGGGTCACGAATTTGGAAGGGCCTTCAAATGTACGTGAGCTAGCGTCAGCAGAGCCTTCCACTGAACTCAGAGAAACGAGGCCGCGTCAAACATGATTTCGTGCTAACACCTTGGTTCGCGAAGCGCGAAGCCTTTTGAGATATGTGTGTGAGGGTCTTGCACTCACCTCTCAAGAAACAAAACGGTAGAGCAATAGTCTTCCCACTACCATCTACAGGGAAGAAGACGGAGGAAATGTCCCACGTTAAACGTGAAGGCGCAAGTTACTGTGCCATAGAGCCCTGCTTGGGAAAGAACTTGTGTCGAAAGCTTCTCCCAACTCAGATCTTGTTTCGGGAAGATAGAAGCGCTGTCGGTACTTTGTGTGGAAACACAAGGAAAATGCCACACGCTGAATTGTGAAGAGAAATGTGGGTCGAACGTGACCACCAACACACTCGTTGTCCCCTAGAGAGGTGTGTGTCTGGAAGTGGGAGGAAGCGTAACGGACGTGCTATACACTTAACTCCAAGAAACAACGCTGTGGAGGTGCGGTCCTTCGACTGCCCTTCCTCTTTGCTAAGGAACGAAGCGGCTTGAAGCCAAGTGTGAAAGGAAACGGAGGGCAAGGAAGGGTGATATACCTCACTCGCGGCACAACTTCTGATGGAGGGCTTTTCTCAACGAACAGCATGTGTCACGAAGATAGAAGGGTTTGCGAAAGTATGTGACTTCGCCAAAGGAAAGGCATACACGAATCTCGGCGAACCACGTCTGTGCCGATCGCGACTTCGAGCTTACATCTGGGTTCCCGAGGAATCCATAGTCACATAATGTCTGTGTGGTATCCTACTGCAGAAACACCACTGCAGAGAAACCGTGCGTCTACTATCACCTTCCCTGAAACTGGTAGACTTTTGCAATGGAAGTGGGAAATCGCAAGGAATGTGCCCCGTGCCTGTGCCACGGAAGTAACTAGTGTAAATGTCTGTCGCGATTCGAATCCTGTTCCGTGAGAAGCGTTTCCAAGAGTATGAGAGAGAGCAGATGGAAAAGGTCATGGTTTGAAGCGTGAGAAGGAGACCCGTCAGGAAAGCCATACACGTAAGTCGGGGAAGCACTTTTCGCGTGACATGGTGAAGGCATCTAGAATGTGCCCTGTGACGGTGCTCGAGAAACCACTTGTGAAGAAGGCTTCCCTCAACTGCCGTATCGTTTCCGTAGGAGGAAACTGTTTTCCGTAGTGGGTGTGAAGGCATAAGGGACGTAGACGAGACTTCGCTCTCCGCTTCGAAGGTGCCTGCCGTCGTTACACGAAGAAGGATGTGTATGGAAATGGATGACTGCGGAAGCATAAGGAAGATGGCATGCGTTTGTTTAACTCTAAGAACAAGTCTCGAGGGTTCCCGTCCTTCGACTACCATCTCTTCTCGTAAGGATGCGAAGCCGCTCCTTAAACCTCGTGTGAACGAAAAGAGATGGAACGCGCGATACCGCACAGTGAGGAACACGTTGTGCGGAGGGTTTCTCTCCATTACGTCCTGTGTCATGGAGGTGGATGGGTCTTGCAATGTACGTGGGCTAGCCTCAGTAGCAGTAGTAGCCTGACACTGAATTCTGAGAAACAAGGCCATGTCAAACAGGCTTTCGCGCTAACATCGTGGTGCTTGAAGAAAGAAGCCTTTGGAGACATGTGCGTTGCTATATAAGGTAGGCGTCTTACACTCACCTCTCACGAAACCAAACTGTAGGGAACTAGTCTTTCCACTACCGCCTCCGGGGAAGAAGTTGGAAGAACTTTCCGACGTTCAAAGTGAAGGCACAAATGCTGGGCCGTCTACCACTGTTTGAGAGAGGAGTTGTGTCTCAAGCTCCTGTCAACCCAGATCTTGCTTCGGGAAGGGAGAAGCGTTTTCAGGACTTCGTGTGAAAGCGTAAGGACAATGCCATAGGCTGAATGGTGAAGGAAAATGTGGGTCGAATGCGACCACCAACTAACAAGTTGTCCCCTAGGGAGGTGTGTGTCTGGAAATGGGAGGAAGCGTAAGGAACGAGCTGTACACTTAAGTCTAAGAGACAATGCTGTGGAGGAGCGGTCCTTCGACTCCCCGCCTCCTTTCCTAAGGATCGAAGCAGCTTGACGCCGAGTGTGAACGGAAGCAGAGGAAAAGCCTGCTATACCTTACTCGTGGAACCACTTTGTATGGAGGGCTTCTCTCAATGAACACCACGGCTCACGACGCTAGAAGGGTTTTCAAACGTACGTGAGTTCGCCAAAGGAAAGCCACAGACTACACTGTGCGAAACAAGTCTGTGTCAAACCGCGCCTTCGAGCTTCCATCTGGCTTCACGGGGAAAACCTAGTCACAACATGAACGTGTGGAACCCTAAACAGGCGGCGTGCACGTCGGTCTGAAGAAACACCACTGCAGAGAAACCGTGTTTCTACCAACCTCTTCCCTGAAAATGGTAGTCTATTCCAAGGTAAGTGTGACAGCGCAAGGCATGTGCCCCATGCCTGCGCCACGGAAATAAGGAGTGGAGATTGTCTCTCCCGGTTCAAACCTTGTTCCGTGAGAAATGTTTTCAAGAGTGCGAGAGAGAGCAGAGGGAAAAGGTCATGCCTTTAAGTCTGAGAAGGAAACCCTGGAAAGCCGTACGCCTACGTATGAGCGGCATTCTGGCGCGAACGTGTGAAGGCATAAAGAATGTGTCCTGGGACGGTGCTTGACAAACCCCTTGTGAAGAAGTCTTCCCTCAGCTATCATATGGTTTCAGGAAGATAAAAGTGTTTTCCGCCGTGGGCGTGAAGGCACGAGGGACGTGCCCTAGAGTGAGCTGTCCGTTTCGAATGTGCCGCCCGTCGTTCCACGAAGAAGGGTGAGTATGGAAATGTATGATGTGAGGAAGCATAGGGAAGATTGCCTACGGGTGTTTAACTCTAAGGACAAATCTAGAGGGTTGCCGTCCGTCGACGACCAGCTCTTTCCCTACGGATGGAAGCGCCGTGTTAAAGCTTAGGGCGAGAGAAAAGAGACGGAATGCGAGATACACCACAGTGGGGAACACGTTGTGTGGAGGGCTTCTCTCCACCAAAGTCTCGGGTCACGAATTTGGAAGGGCCTTCAAATGTACGTGAGCTAGCGTCAGCAGAGCCTTCCACTGAACTCAGAGAAACGAGGCCGCGTCAAACATGATTTCGTGCTAACACCTTGGTTCGCGAAGCGCGAAGCCTTTTGAGATATGTGTGTGAGGGTCTTGCACTCACCTCTCAAGAAACAAAACGGTAGAGCAATAGTCTTCGCACTACCATCTACAGGGAAGAAGACGGAGGAAATGTCCCACGTTAAACGTGAAGGCACAAGTTACTGTGCCATAGAGCCCTGCTTGGGAAAGAACTTGTGTCGAAAGCTTCTCCCAACTCAGATCTTGTTTCGGGAAGATAGAAGCGCTGTCGGTACTTTGTGTGGAAACACAAGGAAAATGCCACACGCTGAATTGTGAAGAGAAATGTGGGTCGAACGTGACCACCAACACACTCGTTGTCCCCTAGAGAGGTGTGTGTCTGGAAGTGGGAGGAAGCGTAACGGACGTGCTATACACTTAACTCCAAGAAACAACGCTGTGGAGGTGCGGTCCTTCGACTGCCCTTCTTCTTTGCTAAGGAACGAAGCGGCTTGAAGCCAAGTGTGAAAGGAAACGGAGGGCAAGGAAGGGTGATATACCTCACTCGCGGCACAACTTCTGATGGAGGGCTTTTCTCAACGAACAGCATGTGTCACGAAGATAGAAGGGTTTGCGAAAGTATGTGACTTCGCCAAAGGAAAGGCATACACGAATCTCGGCGAACCACGTCTGTGCCGATCGCGACTTCGAGCTTACATCTGGGTTCCCGAGGAATCCATAGTCACATAATGTCTGTGTGGTATCCTACTGCAGAAACACCACTGCAGAGAAACCGTGCGTCTACTATCACCTTCCCTGAAACTGGTAGACTTTTGCAATGGAAGTGGGAAATCGCAAGGAATGTGCCCCGTGCCTGTGCCACGGAAGTAACTAGTGTAAATGTCTGTCGCGATTCGAATCCTGTTCCGTGAGAAGCGTTTCCAAGAGTATGAGAGAGAGCAGATGGAAAAGGTCATGGTTTGAAGCGTGAGAAGGAGACCCGTCAGGAAAGCCATACACGTAAGTCGGGGAAGCACTTTTCGCGTGACATGGTGAAGGCATCTAGAATGTGCCCTGTGACGGTGCTCGAGAAACCACTTGTGAAGAAGGCTTCCCTCAACTGCCGTATCGTTTCCGTAGGAGGAAACTGTTTTCCGTAGTGGGTGTGAAGGCATAAGGGACGTAGACGAGACTTCGCTCTCCGCTTCGAAGGTGCCTGCCGTCGTTACACGAAGAAGGATGTGTATGGAAATGGATGACTGCGGAAGCATAAGGAAGATGGCATGCGTTTGTTTAACTCTAAGAACAAGTCTCGAGGGTTCCCGTCCTTCGACTACCATCTCTTCTCGTAAGGATGCGAAGCCGCTCCTTAAACCTCGTGTGAACGAAAAGAGATGGAACGCGCGATACCGCACAGTGAGGAACACGTTGTGCGGAGGGTTTCTCTCCATTACGTCCTGTGTCATGGAGGTGGATGGGTCTTGCAATGTACGTGGGCTAGCCTCAGTAGCAGTAGTAGCCTGACACTGAATTCTGAGAAACAAGGCCATGTCAAACAGGCTTTCGCGCTAACATCGTGGTGCTTGAAGAAAGAAGCCTTTGGAGACATGTGCGTTGCTATATAAGGTAGGCGTCTTACACTCACCTCTCACGAAACCAAACTGTAGGGAACTAGTCTTTCCACTACCGCCTCCGGGGAAGAAGTTGGAAGAACTTTCCGACGTTCAAAGTGAAGGCACAAATGCTGGGCCGTCTACCACTGTTTGAGAGAGGAGTTGTGTCTCAAGCTCCTGTCAACCCAGATCTTGCTTCGGGAAGGGAGAAGCGTTTTCAGGACTTCGTGTGAAAGCGTAAGGACAATGCCATAGGCTGAATGGTGAAGGAAAATGTGGGTCGAATGCGACCACCAACTAACAAGTTGTCCCCTAGGGAGGTGTGTGTCTGGAAATGGGAGGAAGCGTAAGGAACGAGCTGTACACTTAAGTCTAAGAGACAATGCTGTGGAGGAGCGGTCCTTCGACTCCCCGCCTCCTTTCCTAAGGATCGAAGCAGCTTGACGCCGAGTGTGAACGGAAGCAGAGGAAAAGCCTGCTATACCTTACTCGTGGAACCACTTTGTATGGAGGGCTTCTCTCAATGAACACCACGGCTCACGACGCTAGAAGGGTTTTCAAACGTACGTGAGTTCGCCAAAGGAAAGCCACAGACTACACTGTGCGAAACAAGTCTGTGTCAAACCGCGCCTTCGAGCTTCCATCTGGCTTCACGGGGAAAACCTAGTCACAACATGAACGTGTGGAACCCTAAACAGGCGGCGTGCACGTCGGTCTGAAGAAACACCACTGCAGAGAAACCGTGTTTCTACCAACCTCTTCCCTGAAAATGGTAGTCTATTCCAAGGTAAGTGTGACAGCGCAAGGCATGTGCCCCATGCCTGCGCCACGGAAATAAGGAGTGGAGATTGTCTCTCCCGGTTCAAACCTTGTTCCGTGAGAAATGTTTTCAAGAGTGCGAGAGAGAGCAGAGGGAAAAGGTCATGCCTTTAAGTCTGAGAAGGAAACCCTGGAAAGCCGTACGCCTACGTATGAGCGGCATTCTGGCGCGAACGTGTGAAGGCATAAAGAATGTGTCCTGGGACGGTGCTTGACAAACCCCTTGTGAAGAAGTCTTCCCTCAGCTATCATATGGTTTCAGGAAGATAAAAGTGTTTTCCGCCGTGGGCGTGAAGGCACGAGGGACGTGCCCTAGAGTGAGCTGTCCGTTTCGAATGTGCCGCCCGTCGTTCCACGAAGAAGGGTGAGTATGGAAATGTATGATGTGAGGAAGCATAGGGAAGATTGCCTACGGGTGTTTAACTCTAAGGACAAATCTAGAGGGTTGCCGTCCGTCGACGACCAGCTCTTTCCCTACGGATGGAAGCGCCGTGTTAAAGCTTAGGGCGAGAGAAAAGAGACGGAATGCGAGATACACCACAGTGGGGAACACGTTGTGTGGAGGGCTTCTCTCCACCAAAGTCTCGGGTCACGAATTTGGAAGGGCCTTCAAATGTACGTGAGCTAGCGTCAGCAGAGCCTTCCACTGAACTCAGAGAAACGAGGCCGCGTCAAACATGATTTCGTGCTAACACCTTGGTTCGCGAAGCGCGAAGCCTTTTGAGATATGTGTGTGAGGGTCTTGCACTCACCTCTCAAGAAACAAAACGGTAGAGCAATAGTCTTCCCACTACCATCTACAGGGAAGAAGACGGAGGAAATGTCCCACGTTAAACGTGAAGGCGCAAGTTACTGTGCCATAGAGCCCTGCTTGGGAAAGAACTTGTGTCGAAAGCTTCTCCCAACTCAGATCTTGTTTCGGGAAGATAGAAGCGCTGTCGGTACTTTGTGTGGAAACACAAGGAAAATGCCACACGCTGAATTGTGAAGAGAAATGTGGGTCGAACGTGACCACCAACACACTCGTTGTCCCCTAGAGAGGTGTGTGTCTGGAAGTGGGAGGAAGCGTAACGGACGTGCTATACACTTAACTCCAAGAAACAACGCTGTGGAGGTGCGGTCCTTCGACTGCCCTTCCTCTTTGCTAAGGAACGAAGCGGCTTGAAGCCAAGTGTGAAAGGAAACGGAGGGCAAGGAAGGGTGATATACCTCACTCGCGGCACAACTTCTGATGGAGGGCTTTTCTCAACGAACAGCATGTGTCACGAAGATAGAAGGGTTTGCGAAAGTATGTGACTTCGCCAAAGGAAAGGCATACACGAATCTCGGCGAACCACGTCTGTGCCGATCGCGACTTCGAGCTTACATCTGGGTTCCCGAGGAATCCATAGTCACATAATGTCTGTGTGGTATCCTACTGCAGAAACACCACTGCAGAGAAACCGTGCGTCTACTATCACCTTCCCTGAAACTGGTAGACTTTTGCAATGGAAGTGGGAAATCGCAAGGAATGTGCCCCGTGCCTGTGCCACGGAAGTAACTAGTGTAAATGTCTGTCGCGATTGGAATCCTGTTCCGTGAGAAGCGTTTCCAAGAGTATGAGAGAGAGCAGATGGAAAAGGTCATGGTTTGAAGCGTGAGAAGGAGACCCGTCAGGAAAGCCATACACGTAAGTCGGGGAAGCACTTTTCGCGTGACATGGTGAAGGCATCTAGAATGTGCCCTGTGACGGTGCTCGAGAAACCACTTGTGAAGAAGGCTTCCCTCAACTGCCGTATCGTTTCCGTAGGAGGAAACTGTTTTCCGTAGTGGGTGTGAAGGCATAAGGGACGTAGACGAGACTTCGCTCTCCGCTTCGAAGGTGCCTGCCGTCGTTACACGAAGAAGGATGTGTATGGAAATGGATGACTGCGGAAGCATAAGGAAGATGGCATGCGTTTGTTTAACTCTAAGAACAAGTCTCGAGGGTTCCCGTCCTTCGACTACCATCTCTTCTCGTAAGGATGCGAAGCCGCTCCTTAAACCTCGTGTGAACGAAAAGAGATGGAACGCGCGATACCGCACAGTGAGGAACACGTTGTGCGGAGGGTTTCTCTCCATTACGTCCTGTGTCATGGAGGTGGATGGGTCTTGCAATGTACGTGGGCTAGCCTCAGTAGCAGTAGTAGCCTGACACTGAATTCTGAGAAACAAGGCCATGTCAAACAGGCTTTCGCGCTAACATCGTGGTGCTTGAAGAAAGAAGCCTTTGGAGACATGTGCGTTGCTATATAAGGTAGGCGTCTTACACTCACCTCTCACGAAACCAAACTGTAGGGAACTAGTCTTTCCACTACCGCCTCCGGGGAAGAAGTTGGAAGAACTTTCCGACGTTCAAAGTGAAGGCACAAATGCTGGGCCGTCTACCACTGTTTGAGAGAGGAGTTGTGTCTCAAGCTCCTGTCAACCCAGATCTTGCTTCGGGAAGGGAGAAGCGTTTTCAGGACTTCGTGTGAAAGCGTAAGGACAATGCCATAGGCTGAATGGTGAAGGAAAATGTGGGTCGAATGCGACCACCAACTAACAAGTTGTCCCCTAGGGAGGTGTGTGTCTGGAAATGGGAGGAAGCGTAAGGAACGAGCTGTACACTTAAGTCTAAGAGACAATGCTGTGGAGGAGCGGTCCTTCGACTCCCCGCCTCCTTTCCTAAGGATCGAAGCAGCTTGACGCCGAGTGTGAACGGAAGCAGAGGAAAAGCCTGCTATACCTTACTCGTGGAACCACTTTGTATGGAGGGCTTCTCTCAATGAACACCACGGCTCACGACGCTAGAAGGGTTTTCAAACGTACGTGAGTTCGCCAAAGGAAAGCCACAGACTACACTGTGCGAAACAAGTCTGTGTCAAACCGCGCCTTCGAGCTTCCATCTGGCTTCACGGGGAAAACCTAGTCACAACATGAACGTGTGGAACCCTAAACAGGCGGCGTGCACGTCGGTCTGAAGAAACACCACTGCAGAGAAACCGTGTTTCTACCAACCTCTTCCCTGAAAATGGTAGTCTATTCCAAGGTAAGTGTGACAGCGCAAGGCATGTGCCCCATGCCTGCGCCACGGAAATAAGGAGTGGAGATTGTCTCTCCCGGTTCAAACCTTGTTCCGTGAGAAATGTTTTCAAGAGTGCGAGAGAGAGCAGAGGGAAAAGGTCATGCCTTTAAGTCTGAGAAGGAAACCCTGGAAAGCCGTACGCCTACGTATGAGCGGCATTCTGGCGCGAACGTGTGAAGGCATAAAGAATGTGTCCTGGGACGGTGCTTGACAAACCCCTTGTGAAGAAGTCTTCCCTCAGCTATCATATGGTTTCAGGAAGATAAAAGTGTTTTCCGCCGTGGGCGTGAAGGCACGAGGGACGTGCCCTAGAGTGAGCTGTCCGTTTCGAATGTGCCGCCCGTCGTTCCACGAAGAAGGGTGAGTATGGAAATGTATGATGTGAGGAAGCATAGGGAAGATTGCCTACGGGTGTTTAACTCTAAGGACAAATCTAGAGGGTTGCCGTCCGTCGACGACCAGCTCTTTCCCTACGGATGGAAGCGCCGTGTTAAAGCTTAGGGCGAGAGAAAAGAGACGGAATGCGAGATACACCACAGTGGGGAACACGTTGTGTGGAGGGCTTCTCTCCACCAAAGTCTCGGGTCACGAATTTGGAAGGGCCTTCAAATGTACGTGAGCTAGCGTCAGCAGAGCCTTCCACTGAACTCAGAGAAACGAGGCCGCGTCAAACATGATTTCGTGCTAACACCTTGGTTCGCGAAGCGCGAAGCCTTTTGAGATATGTGTGTGAGGGTCTTGCACTCACCTCTCAAGAAACAAAACGGTAGAGCAATAGTCTTCCCACTACCATCTACAGGGAAGAAGACGGAGGAAATGTCCCACGTTAAACGTGAAGGCGCAAGTTACTGTGCCATAGAGCCCTGCTTGGGAAAGAACTTGTGTCGAAAGCTTCTCCCAACTCAGATCTTGTTTCGGGAAGATAGAAGCGCTGTCGGTACTTTGTGTGGAAACACAAGGAAAATGCCACACGCTGAATTGTGAAGAGAAATGTGGGTCGAACGTGACCACCAACACACTCGTTGTCCCCTAGAGAGGTGTGTGTCTGGAAGTGGGAGGAAGCGTAACGGACGTGCTATACACTTAACTCCAAGAAACAACGCTGTGGAGGTGCGGTCCTTCGACTGCCCTTCCTCTTTGCTAAGGAACGAAGCGGCTTGAAGCCAAGTGTGAAAGGAAACGGAGGGCAAGGAAGGGTGATATACCTCACTCGCGGCACAACTTCTGATGGAGGGCTTTTCTCAACGAACAGCATGTGTCACGAAGATAGAAGGGTTTGCGAAAGTATGTGACTTCGCCAAAGGAAAGGCATACACGAATCTCGGCGAACCACGTCTGTGCCGATCGCGACTTCGAGCTTACATCTGGGTTCCCGAGGAATCCATAGTCACATAATGTCTGTGTGGTATCCTACTGCAGAAACACCACTGCAGAGAAACCGTGCGTCTACTATCACCTTCCCTGAAACTGGTAGACTTTTGCAATGGAAGTGGGAAATCGCAAGGAATGTGCCCCGTGCCTGTGCCACGGAAGTAACTAGTGTAAATGTCTGTCGCGATTCGAATCCTGTTCCGTGAGAAGCGTTTCCAAGAGTATGAGAGAGAGCAGATGGAAAAGGTCATGGTTTGAAGCGTGAGAAGGAGACCCGTCAGGAAAGCCATACACGTAAGTCGGGGAAGCACTTTTCGCGTGACATGGTGAAGGCATCTAGAATGTGCCCTGTGACGGTGCTCGAGAAACCACTTGTGAAGAAGGCTTCCCTCAACTGCCGTATCGTTTCCGTAGGAGGAAACTGTTTTCCGTAGTGGGTGTGAAGGCATAAGGGACGTAGACGAGACTTCGCTCTCCGCTTCGAAGGTGCCTGCCGTCGTTACACGAAGAAGGATGTGTATGGAAATGGATGACTGCGGAAGCATAAGGAAGATGGCATGCGTTTGTTTAACTCTAAGAACAAGTCTCGAGGGTTCCCGTCCTTCGACTACCATCTCTTCTCGTAAGGATGCGAAGCCGCTCCTTAAACCTCGTGTGAACGAAAAGAGATGGAACGCGCGATACCGCACAGTGAGGAACACGTTGTGCGGAGGGTTTCTCTCCATTACGTCCTGTGTCATGGAGGTGGATGGGTCTTGCAATGTACGTGGGCTAGCCTCAGTAGCAGTAGTAGCCTGACACTGAATTCTGAGAAACAAGGCCATGTCAAACAGGCTTTCGCGCTAACATCGTGGTGCTTGAAGAAAGAAGCCTTTGGAGACATGTGCGTTGCTATATAAGGTAGGCGTCTTACACTCACCTCTCACGAAACCAAACTGTAGGGAACTAGTCTTTCCACTACCGCCTCCGGGGAAGAAGTTGGAAGAACTTTCCGACGTTCAAAGTGAAGGCACAAATGCTGGGCCGTCTACCACTGTTTGAGAGAGGAGTTGTGTCTCAAGCTCCTGTCAACCCAGATCTTGCTTCGGGAAGGGAGAAGCGTTTTCAGGACTTCGTGTGAAAGCGTAAGGACAATGCCATAGGCTGAATGGTGAAGGAAAATGTGGGTCGAATGCGACCACCAACTAACAAGTTGTCCCCTAGGGAGGTGTGTGTCTGGAAATGGGAGGAAGCGTAAGGAACGAGCTGTACACTTAAGTCTAAGAGACAATGCTGTGGAGGAGCGGTCCTTCGACTCCCCGCCTCCTTTCCTAAGGATCGAAGCAGCTTGACGCCGAGTGTGAACGGAAGCAGAGGAAAAGCCTGCTATACCTTACTCGTGGAACCACTTTGTATGGAGGGCTTCTCTCAATGAACACCACGGCTCACGACGCTAGAAGGGTTTTCAAACGTACGTGAGTTCGCCAAAGGAAAGCCACAGACTACACTGTGCGAAACAAGTCTGTGTCAAACCGCACCTTCGAGCTTCCATCTGGCTTCACGGGGAAAACCTAGTCACAACATGAACGTGTGGAACCCTAAACAGGCGGCGTGCACGTCGGTCTGAAGAAACACCACTGCAGAGAAACCGTGTTTCTACCAACCTCTTCCCTGAAAATGGTAGTCTATTCCAAGGTAAGTGTGACAGCGCAAGGCATGTGCCCCATGCCTGCGCCACGGAAATAAGGAGTGGAGATTGTCTCTCCCGGTTCAAACCTTGTTCCGTGAGAAATGTTTTCAAGAGTGCGAGAGAGAGCAGAGGGAAAAGGTCATGCCTTTAAGTCTGAGAAGGAAACCCTGGAAAGCCGTACGCCTACGTATGAGCGGCATTCTGGCGCGAACGTGTGAAGGCATAAAGAATGTGTCCTGGGACGGTGCTTGACAAACCCCTTGTGAAGAAGTCTTCCCTCAGCTATCATATGGTTTCAGGAAGATAAAAGTGTTTTCCGCCGTGGGCGTGAAGGCACGAGGGACGTGCCCTAGAGTGAGCTGTCCGTTTCGAATGTGCCGCCCGTCGTTCCACGAAGAAGGGTGAGTATGGAAATGTATGATGTGAGGAAGCATAGGGAAGATTGCCTACGGGTGTTTAACTCTAAGGACAAATCTAGAGGGTTGCCGTCCGTCGACGACCAGCTCTTTCCCTACGGATGGAAGCGCCGTGTTAAAGCTTAGGGCGAGAGAAAAGAGACGGAATGCGAGATACACCACAGTGGGGAACACGTTGTGTGGAGGGCTTCTCTCCACCAAAGTCTCGGGTCACGAATTTGGAAGGGCCTTCAAATGTACGTGAGCTAGCGTCAGCAGAGCCTTCCACTGAACTCAGAGAAACGAGGCCGCGTCAAACATGATTTCGTGCTAACACCTTGGTTCGCGAAGCGCGAAGCCTTTTGAGATATGTGTGTGAGGGTCTTGCACTCACCTCTCAAGAAACAAAACGGTAGAGCAATAGTCTTCCCACTACCATCTACAGGGAAGAAGACGGAGGAAATGTCCCACGTTAAACGTGAAGGCGCAAGTTACTGTGCCATAGAGCCCTGCTTGGGAAAGAACTTGTGTCGAAAGCTTCTCCCAACTCAGATCTTGTTTCGGGAAGATAGAAGCGCTGTCGGTACTTTGTGTGGAAACACAAGGAAAATGCCACACGCTGAATTGTGAAGAGAAATGTGGGTCGAACGTGACCACCAACACACTCGTTGTCCCCTAGAGAGGTGTGTGTCTGGAAGTGGGAGGAAGCGTAACGGACGTGCTATACACTTAACTCCAAGAAACAACGCTGTGGAGGTGCGGTCCTTCGACTGCCCTTCCTCTTTGCTAAGGAACGAAGCGGCTTGAAGCCAAGTGTGAAAGGAAACGGAGGGCAAGGAAGGGTGATATACCTCACTCGCGGCACAACTTCTGATGGAGGGCTTTTCTCAACGAACAGCATGTGTCACGAAGATAGAAGGGTTTGCGAAAGTATGTGACTTCGCCAAAGGAAAGGCATACACGAATCTCGGCGAACCACGTCTGTGCCGATCGCGACTTCGAGCTTACATCTGGGTTCCCGAGGAATCCATAGTCACATAATGTCTGTGTGGTATCCTACTGCAGAAACACCACTGCAGAGAAACCGTGCGTCTACTATCACCTTCCCTGAAACTGGTAGACTTTTGCAATGGAAGTGGGAAATCGCAAGGAATGTGCCCCGTGCCTGTGCCACGGAAGTAACTAGTGTAAATGTCTGTCGCGATTCGAATCCTGTTCCGTGAGAAGCGTTTCCAAGAGTATGAGAGAGAGCAGATGGAAAAGGTCATGGTTTGAAGCGTGAGAAGGAGACCCGTCAGGAAAGCCATACACGTAAGTCGGGGAAGCACTTTTCGCGTGACATGGTGAAGGCATCTAGAATGTGCCCTGTGACGGTGCTCGAGAAACCACTTGTGAAGAAGGCTTCCCTCAACTGCCGTATCGTTTCCGTAGGAGGAAACTGTTTTCCGTAGTGGGTGTGAAGGCATAAGGGACGTAGACGAGACTTCGCTCTCCGCTTCGAAGGTGCCTGCCGTCGTTACACGAAGAAGGATGTGTATGGAAATGGATGACTGCGGAAGCATAAGGAAGATGGCATGCGTTTGTTTAACTCTAAGAACAAGTCTCGAGGGTTCCCGTCCTTCGACTACCATCTCTTCTCGTAAGGATGCGAAGCCGCTCCTTAAACCTCGTGTGAACGAAAAGAGATGGAACGCGCGATACCGCACAGTGAGGAACACGTTGTGCGGAGGGTTTCTCTCCATTACGTCCTGTGTCATGGAGGTGGATGGGTCTTGCAATGTACGTGGGCTAGCCTCAGTAGCAGTAGTAGCCTGACACTGAATTCTGAGAAACAAGGCCATGTCAAACAGGCTTTCGCGCTAACATCGTGGTGCTTGAAGAAAGAAGCCTTTGGAGACATGTGCGTTGCTATATAAGGTAGGCGTCTTACACTCACCTCTCACGAAACCAAACTGTAGGGAACTAGTCTTTCCACTACCGCCTCCGGGGAAGAAGTTGGAAGAACTTTCCGACGTTCAAAGTGAAGGCACAAATGCTGGGCCGTCTACCACTGTTTGAGAGAGGAGTTGTGTCTCAAGCTCCTGTCAACCCAGATCTTGCTTCGGGAAGGGAGAAGCGTTTTCAGGACTTCGTGTGAAAGCGTAAGGACAATGCCATAGGCTGAATGGTGAAGGAAAATGTGGGTCGAATGCGACCACCAACTAACAAGTTGTCCCCTAGGGAGGTGTGTGTCTGGAAATGGGAGGAAGCGTAAGGAACGAGCTGTACACTTAAGTCTAAGAGACAATGCTGTGGAGGAGCGGTCCTTCGACTCCCCGCCTCCTTTCCTAAGGATCGAAGCAGCTTGACGCCGAGTGTGAACGGAAGCAGAGGAAAAGCCTGCTATACCTTACTCGTGGAACCACTTTGTATGGAGGGCTTCTCTCAATGAACACCACGGCTCACGACGCTAGAAGGGTTTTCAAACGTACGTGAGTTCGCCAAAGGAAAGCCACAGACTACACTGTGCGAAACAAGTCTGTGTCAAACCGCGCCTTCGAGCTTCCATCTGGCTTCACGGGGAAAACCTAGTCACAACATGAACGTGTGGAACCCTAAACAGGCGGCGTGCACGTCGGTCTGAAGAAACACCACTGCAGAGAAACCGTGTTTCTACCAACCTCTTCCCTGAAAATGGTAGTCTATTCCAAGGTAAGTGTGACAGCGCAAGGCATGTGCCCCATGCCTGCGCCACGGAAATAAGGAGTGGAGATTGTCTCTCCCGGTTCAAACCTTGTTCCGTGAGAAATGTTTTCAAGAGTGCGAGAGAGAGCAGAGGGAAAAGGTCATGCCTTTAAGTCTGAGAAGGAAACCCTGGAA
The DNA here is from genome assembly GCF_037043125.1 of Eumetopias jubatus. Lineage (NCBI taxonomy): Eukaryota > Metazoa > Chordata > Mammalia > Carnivora > Otariidae > Eumetopias > Eumetopias jubatus. The sequence goes on along the minus strand of NW_028275114.1, from coordinate 32,858 downwards.
AGCCGTACGCCTACGTATGAGCGGCATTCTGGCGCGAACGTGTGAAGGCATAAAGAATGTGTCCTGGGACGGTGCTTGACAAACCCCTTGTGAAGAAGTCTTCCCTCAGCTATCATATGGTTTCAGGAAGATAAAAGTGTTTTCCGCCGTGGGCGTGAAGGCACGAGGGACGTGCCCTAGAGTGAGCTGTCCGTTTCGAATGTGCCGCCCGTCGTTCCACGAAGAAGGGTGAGTATGGAAATGTATGATGTGAGGAAGCATAGGGAAGATTGCCTACGGGTGTTTAACTCTAAGGACAAATCTAGAGGGTTGCCGTCCGTCGACGACCAGCTCTTTCCCTACGGATGGAAGCGCCGTGTTAAAGCTTAGGGCGAGAGAAAAGAGACGGAATGCGAGATACACCACAGTGGGGAACACGTTGTGTGGAGGGCTTCCTCCCACCAAAGTCTCGGTCACGAATTTGGAAGGCCTTCAATGTACGTGAGCTAGCGTCAGCAGAGCCTTCCACTGAACTCAGAGAAACGAGGCCGCGTCAAACATGATTTCGTGCTAACACCTTGGTTCGCGAAGCGCGAAGCCTTTTGAGATATGTGTGTGAGGGTCTTGCACTCACCTCTCAAGAAACAAAAAACGGTAGAGCAATAGTCTTCCCACTACCATCTACAGGGAAGAAGACGGAGGAAATGTCCCACGTTAAACGTGAAGGCGCAATTACTGTGCCATAGAGCCCTGCTTGGAAAGAACTTGTGTCGAAAGCTTCTCCCAACTCAGATCTTGTTCGGGAAGATAGAAGCGCTGTCGGTACTTTTGGTGGAAACACAAGGAAAATGCCACACGCTGAATTGTGAAGAGAAATGTGGGTCGAACGTGACCACCAACACACTCGTTGTCCCCTAGAGAGGTGTGTGTCTGGAAGTGGGAGGAAGCGTAACGGACGTGCTATACACTTAACTCCAAGAAACAACGCTGTGGAGGTGCGGTCCTTCGACTGCCCTTCCTCTTTGCTAAGGAACGAAGCGGCTTGAAGCCAAGTGTGAAAGGAAACGGAGGGCAAGGAAGGGTGATATAACCTCACTCGCGGCACAACTTCTGTGGAGGGCTTTTCTCAACGAACAGCATGTGTCACGAAGATAGAAGGGTTTGCGAAAGTATGTGACTTCGCCAAAGGAAAGGCATACACGAATCTCGGCGAACCACGTCTGTGCCGATCGCGACTTCGAGCTTACTCTGGGTTCCCGAGGAATCCATAGTCACATAATGTCTGTGTGGTATCCTACTGCAGAAACAACACTGCAGAGAAACCGGGCGTCTACTATCACCTTCCCTGAAACTGGTAGACTTTTGCAATGGAAGTGGGAAATCGCAAGGAATGTGCCCCGTGCCTGTGCCACGGAAGTAACTAGTGTAAATGTCTGTCGCGATTCGAATCCTGTTCCGTGAGAAGCGTTTCCAAGAGTATGAGAGAGAGCAGATGGAAAAGTCATGGTTTGAGCGTGAGAAGAGACCCGTCAGAAAGCCATACACGTAAGTCGGGGAAGCACTTTTCGCGTGACATGGTGAAGGCATTTAGAATGTGCCCTGTGACGGTGCTCGAGAAACCACTTGTGAAGAAGGCTTCCCTCAACTGCCGTATCGTATCCGTAGGAGGAAACTGTTTTCCGTAGTGGGTGTGAAGGCATAAGGGACGTAGACGAGACTTCGCTCTCCCTTCGAAGGTGCCTGCCGTCGTTACACGAAGAAGGATGTGTATGGAAATGGATGACTGCGGAAGCATAAGGAAGATGGCATGCGTTTGTTTAACTCTAAGAACAAGTCTCGAGGGTTCCCGTCCTTCGACTACCATCTCTTCTCGTAAGGATGCGAAGCCGCTCCTTAAACCTCGTGTGAACGAAAAGAGATGGAACGCGCGATACCGCACAGTGAGGAACACGTTGTGCGGAGGGTTTCTCTCCATTACGTCCTGTGTCATGGAGGTGGATGGGTCTTGCAATGTACGTGGGCTAGCCTCAGTAGCAGTAGTAGCCTGACACTGAATTCTGAGAAACAAGGCCATGTCAAACAGGCTTTCGCGCTAACATCGTGGTGCTTGAGAAAGAAGCCTTTGGAGACATGTGCGTTGCTATATAAGGTAGGCGTCTTACACTCACCTCTCACGAAACCAAACTGTAGGGAACTAGTCTTTCCACTACCGCCTCCGGGGAAGAAGTTGGAAGAACTTTCCGACGTTCAAAGTGAAGGCACAAATGCTGGGCCGTCTACCACTGTTTGAGAGAGGAGTGTGTCTCAAGCTCCTGTCAACCCAGATCTTGCTTCGGGAAGGGAGAAAGCGTTTTCAGGACTTCGTGTGAAAGCGTAAGGACAATGCCATAGGCTGAATGGTGAAGGAAAATGTGGGTCGAATGCGACCACCAACTAACAAGTTGTCCCCTAGGGAGGTGTGTGTCTGGAAATGGGAGGAAGCGTAAGGAACGAGCTGTACACTTAAGTCTAAGAGACAATGCTGTGGAGGAGCGGTCCTTCGACTCCCGCCTCCTTTCCTAAGGATCGAAGCAGCTTGACGCCGAGTGTGAACGGAAGCAGAGGAAAGCCTGCTATACTACCTCGTGGAACCACTTTGTATGGAGGCTTCTCTCAATGAACACCACGGCTCACGACGCTAGAAGGGTTTTCAAACGTACGTGAGTTCGCCAAGAAAGCCACAGACTACACTGTGCGAAACAAGTCTGTGTCAAACCGCGCCTTCGAGCTTCCATCTGGCTTCACGGGGAAAACCTAGTCACAACATGAACGTGTGGAACCCTAAACAGGCGGCGTGCACGTCGGTCTGAAGAAACACCACTGCAGAGAAACCGTGTTTCTACCAACCTCTTCCCTGAAAATGGTAGTCTATTCCAAGTAAGTGTGACAGCGCAAGGCATGTGCCCCATGCCTGCGCCACGGAAATAAGGAGTGAGATTGTCTCTCCCGGTTCAAACCTTGTTCCCGTGAGAAATGTTTTCAAGAGTGCGAGAGAGAGCAGAGGGAAAAGGTCATGCCTTTAAGTCTGAGAAGGAAACCCTGGAAAGCGTACGCCTACGTATGAGCGGTCATTCTGGCGCGAACGTGTGAAGGCATAAAGAAATGTGTCCTGGGACGGTGCTTGACAAACCCTTTGTGAAGAAGTCTTCTCCTCAGCTATCATATGGTTTCAGGAAGATAAAGTGTTTTCCGCCGTGGGCGTGAAGGCACGAGGACGTGCCCTAGAAGTGAGCTTGTCCGTTTCGAATGTGCCGCCCGTCGTTCCACGAAGAAGGGTGAGTATGGAAATGTATGATGTGAGGAAGCATAGGGAAGATTGCCTACGGGTGTTTAACTCTAAGGACACAATCTAGAGGGTTGCCGTCCGTCGGGTTGCCGTCCGTCGACGACCAGCTCTTTCCCTACGGATGGAAGCGCCGTGTTAAAGCTTAGGGCGAGAGAAAAGAGACGGAATGCGAGATACACCACAGTGGGGAACACGTTGTGTGGAGGGCTTCTCTCCACCAAAGTCTCGGGTCACGAATTTGGAAGGGCCTTCAAATGTACGTGAGCTAGCGTCAGCAGAGCCTTCCACTGAACTCAGAGAAACGAGGCCGCGTCAAACATGATTTCGTGCTAACACCTTGGTTCGCGAAGCGCGAAGCCTTTTGAGATATGTGTGTGAGGGTCTTGCACTCACCTCTCAAGAAACAAAACGGTAGAGCAATAGTCTTCCCACTACCATCTACAGGGAAGAAGACGGAGGAAATGTCCCACGTTAAACGTGAAGGCGCAAGTTACTGTGCCATAGAGCCCTGCTTGGGAAAGAACTTGTGTCGAAAGCTTCTCCCAACTCAGATCTTGTTTCGGGAAGATAGAAGCGCTGTCGGTACTTTGTGTGGAAACACAAGGAAAATGCCACACGCTGAATTGTGAAGAGAAATGTGGGTCGAACGTGACCACCAACACACTCGTTGTCCCCTAGAGAGGTGTGTGTCTGGAAGTGGGAGGAAGCGTAACGGACGTGCTATACACTTAACTCCAAGAAACAACGCTGTGGAGGTGCGGTCCTTCGACTGCCCTTCCTCTTTGCTAAGGAACGAAGCGGCTTGAAGCCAAGTGTGAAAGGAAACGGAGGGCAAGGAAGGGTGATATACCTCACTCGCGGCACAACTTCTGATGGAGGGCTTTTCTCAACGAACAGCATGTGTCACGAAGATAGAAGGGTTTGCGAAAGTATGTGACTTCGCCAAAGGAAAGGCATACACGAATCTCGGCGAACCACGTCTGTGCCGATCGCGACTTCGAGCTTACATCTGGGTTCCCGAGGAATCCATAGTCACATAATGTCTGTGTGGTATCCTACTGCAGAAACACCACTGCAGAGAAACCGTGCGTCTACTATCACCTTCCCTGAAACTGGTAGACTTTTGCAATGGAAGTGGGAAATCGCAAGGAATGTGCCCCGTGCCTGTGCCACGGAAGTAACTAGTGTAAATGTCTGTCGCGATTCGAATCCTGTTCCGTGAGAAGCGTTTCCAAGAGTATGAGAGAGAGCAGATGGAAAAGGTCATGGTTTGAAGCGTGAGAAGGAGACCCGTCAGGAAAGCCATACACGTAAGTCGGGGAAGCACTTTTCGCGTGACATGGTGAAGGCATCTAGAATGTGCCCTGTGACGGTGCTCGAGAAACCACTTGTGAAGAAGGCTTCCCTCAACTGCCGTATCGTTTCCGTAGGAGGAAACTGTTTTCCGTAGTGGGTGTGAAGGCATAAGGGACGTAGACGAGACTTCGCTCTCCGCTTCGAAGGTGCCTGCCGTCGTTACACGAAGAAGGATGTGTATGGAAATGGATGACTGCGGAAGCATAAGGAAGATGGCATGCGTTTGTTTAACTCTAAGAACAAGTCTCGAGGGTTCCCGTCCTTCGACTACCATCTCTTCTCGTAAGGATGCGAAGCCGCTCCTTAAACCTCGTGTGAACGAAAAGAGATGGAACGCGCGATACCGCACAGTGAGGAACACGTTGTGCGGAGGGTTTCTCTCCATTACGTCCTGTGTCATGGAGGTGGATGGGTCTTGCAATGTACGTGGGCTAGCCTCAGTAGCAGTAGTAGCCTGACACTGAATTCTGAGAAACAAGGCCATGTCAAACAGGCTTTCGCGCTAACATCGTGGTGCTTGAAGAAAGAAGCCTTTGGAGACATGTGCGTTGCTATATAAGGTAGGCGTCTTACACTCACCTCTCACGAAACCAAACTGTAGGGAACTAGTCTTTCCACTACCGCCTCCGGGGAAGAAGTTGGAAGAACTTTCCGACGTTCAAAGTGAAGGCACAAATGCTGGGCCGTCTACCACTGTTTGAGAGAGGAGTTGTGTCTCAAGCTCCTGTCAACCCAGATCTTGCTTCGGGAAGGGAGAAGCGTTTTCAGGACTTCGTGTGAAAGCGTAAGGACAATGCCATAGGCTGAATGGTGAAGGAAAATGTGGGTCGAATGCGACCACCAACTAACAAGTTGTCCCCTAGGGAGGTGTGTGTCTGGAAATGGGAGGAAGCGTAAGGAACGAGCTGTACACTTAAGTCTAAGAGACAATGCTGTGGAGGAGCGGTCCTTCGACTCCCCGCCTCCTTTCCTAAGGATCGAAGCAGCTTGACGCCGAGTGTGAACGGAAGCAGAGGAAAAGCCTGCTATACCTTACTCGTGGAACCACTTTGTATGGAGGGCTTCTCTCAATGAACACCACGGCTCACGACGCTAGAAGGGTTTTCAAACGTACGTGAGTTCGCCAAAGGAAAGCCACAGACTACACTGTGCGAAACAAGTCTGTGTCAAACCGCGCCTTCGAGCTTCCATCTGGCTTCACGGGGAAAACCTAGTCACAACATGAACGTGTGGAACCCTAAACAGGCGGCGTGCACGTCGGTCTGAAGAAACACCACTGCAGAGAAACCGTGTTTCTACCAACCTCTTCCCTGAAAATGGTAGTCTATTCCAAGGTAAGTGTGACAGCGCAAGGCATGTGCCCCATGCCTGCGCCACGGAAATAAGGAGTGGAGATTGTCTCTCCCGGTTCAAACCTTGTTCCGTGAGAAATGTTTTCAAGAGTGCGAGAGAGAGCAGAGGGAAAAGGTCATGCCTTTAAGTCTGAGAAGGAAACCCTGGAAAGCCGTACGCCTACGTATGAGCGGCATTCTGGCGCGAACGTGTGAAGGCATAAAGAATGTGTCCTGGGACGGTGCTTGACAAACCCCTTGTGAAGAAGTCTTCCCTCAGCTATCATATGGTTTCAGGAAGATAAAAGTGTTTTCCGCCGTGGGCGTGAAGGCACGAGGGACGTGCCCTAGAGTGAGCTGTCCGTTTCGAATGTGCCGCCCGTCGTTCCACGAAGAAGGGTGAGTATGGAAATGTATGATGTGAGGAAGCATAGGGAAGATTGCCTACGGGTGTTTAACTCTAAGGACAAATCTAGAGGGTTGCCGTCCGTCGACGACCAGCTCTTTCCCTACGGATGGAAGCGCCGTGTTAAAGCTTAGGGCGAGAGAAAAGAGACGGAATGCGAGATACACCACAGTGGGGAACACGTTGTGTGGAGGGCTTCTCTCCACCAAAGTCTCGGGTCACGAATTTGGAAGGGCCTTCAAATGTACGTGAGCTAGCGTCAGCAGAGCCTTCCACTGAACTCAGAGAAACGAGGCCGCGTCAAACATGATTTCGTGCTAACACCTTGGTTCGCGAAGCGCGAAGCCTTTTGAGATATGTGTGTGAGGGTCTTGCACTCACCTCTCAAGAAACAAAACGGTAGAGCAATAGTCTTCCCACTACCATCTACAGGGAAGAAGACGGAGGAAATGTCCCACGTTAAACGTGAAGGCGCAAGTTACTGTGCCATAGAGCCCTGCTTGGGAAAGAACTTGTGTCGAAAGCTTCTCCCAACTCAGATCTTGTTTCGGGAAGATAGAAGCGCTGTCGGTACTTTGTGTGGAAACACAAGGAAAATGCCACACGCTGAATTGTGAAGAGAAATGTGGGTCGAACGTGACCACCAACACACTCGTTGTCCCCTAGAGAGGTGTGTGTCTGGAAGTGGGAGGAAGCGTAACGGACGTGCTATACACTTAACTCCAAGAAACAACGCTGTGGAGGTGCGGTCCTTCGACTGCCCTTCCTCTTTGCTAAGGAACGAAGCGGCTTGAAGCCAAGTGTGAAAGGAAACGGAGGGCAAGGAAGGGTGATATACCTCACTCGCGGCACAACTTCTGATGGAGGGCTTTTCTCAACGAACAGCATGTGTCACGAAGATAGAAGGGTTTGCGAAAGTATGTGACTTCGCCAAAGGAAAGGCATACACGAATCTCGGCGAACCACGTCTGTGCCGATCGCGACTTCGAGCTTACATCTGGGTTCCCGAGGAATCCATAGTCACATAATGTCTGTGTGGTATCCTACTGCAGAAACACCACTGCAGAGAAACCGTGCGTCTACTATCACCTTCCCTGAAACTGGTAGACTTTTGCAATGGAAGTGGGAAATCGCAAGGAATGTGCCCCGTGCCTGTGCCACGGAAGTAACTAGTGTAAATGTCTGTCGCGATTCGAATCCTGTTCCGTGAGAAGCGTTTCCAAGAGTATGAGAGAGAGCAGATGGAAAAGGTCATGGTTTGAAGCGTGAGAAGGAGACCCGTCAGGAAAGCCATACACGTAAGTCGGGGAAGCACTTTTCGCGTGACATGGTGAAGGCATCTAGAATGTGCCCTGTGACGGTGCTCGAGAAACCACTTGTGAAGAAGGCTTCCCTCAACTGCCGTATCGTTTCCGTAGGAGGAAACTGTTTTCCGTAGTGGGTGTGAAGGCATAAGGGACGTAGACGAGACTTCGCTCTCCGCTTCGAAGGTGCCTGCCGTCGTTACACGAAGAAGGATGTGTATGGAAATGGATGACTGCGGAAGCATAAGGAAGATGGCATGCGTTTGTTTAACTCTAAGAACAAGTCTCGAGGGTTCCCGTCCTTCGACTACCATCTCTTCTCGTAAGGATGCGAAGCCGCTCCTTAAACCTCGTGTGAACGAAAAGAGATGGAACGCGCGATACCGCACAGTGAGGAACACGTTGTGCGGAGGGTTTCTCTCCATTACGTCCTGTGTCATGGAGGTGGATGGGTCTTGCAATGTACGTGGGCTAGCCTCAGTAGCAGTAGTAGCCTGACACTGAATTCTGAGAAACAAGGCCATGTCAAACAGGCTTTCGCGCTAACATCGTGGTGCTTGAAGAAAGAAGCCTTTGGAGACATGTGCGTTGCTATATAAGGTAGGCGTCTTACACTCACCTCTCACGAAACCAAACTGTAGGGAACTAGTCTTTCCACTACCGCCTCCGGGGAAGAAGTTGGAAGAACTTTCCGACGTTCAAAGTGAAGGCACAAATGCTGGGCCGTCTACCACTGTTTGAGAGAGGAGTTGTGTCTCAAGCTCCTGTCAACCCAGATCTTGCTTCGGGAAGGGAGAAGCGTTTTCAGGACTTCGTGTGAAAGCGTAAGGACAATGCCATAGGCTGAATGGTGAAGGAAAATGTGGGTCGAATGCGACCACCAACTAACAAGTTGTCCCCTAGGGAGGTGTGTGTCTGGAAATGGGAGGAAGCGTAAGGAACGAGCTGTACACTTAAGTCTAAGAGACAATGCTGTGGAGGAGCGGTCCTTCGACTCCCCGCCTCCTTTCCTAAGGATCGAAGCAGCTTGACGCCGAGTGTGAACGGAAGCAGAGGAAAAGCCTGCTATACCTTACTCGTGGAACCACTTTGTATGGAGGGCTTCTCTCAATGAACACCACGGCTCACGACGCTAGAAGGGTTTTCAAACGTACGTGAGTTCGCCAAAGGAAAGCCACAGACTACACTGTGCGAAACAAGTCTGTGTCAAACCGCGCCTTCGAGCTTCCATCTGGCTTCACGGGGAAAACCTAGTCACAACATGAACGTGTGGAACCCTAAACAGGCGGCGTGCACGTCGGTCTGAAGAAACACCACTGCAGAGAAACCGTGTTTCTACCAACCTCTTCCCTGAAAATGGTAGTCTATTCCAAGGTAAGTGTGACAGCGCAAGGCATGTGCCCCATGCCTGCGCCACGGAAATAAGGAGTGGAGATTGTCTCTCCCGGTTCAAACCTTGTTCCGTGAGAAATGTTTTCAAGAGTGCGAGAGAGAGCAGAGGGAAAAGGTCATGCCTTTAAGTCTGAGAAGGAAACCCTGGAAAGCCGTACGCCTACGTATGAGCGGCATTCTGGCGCGAACGTGTGAAGGCATAAAGAATGTGTCCTGGGACGGTGCTTGACAAACCCCTTGTGAAGAAGTCTTCCCTCAGCTATCATATGGTTTCAGGAAGATAAAAGTGTTTTCCGCCGTGGGCGTGAAGGCACGAGGGACGTGCCCTAGAGTGAGCTGTCCGTTTCGAATGTGCCGCCCGTCGTTCCACGAAGAAGGGTGAGTATGGAAATGTATGATGTGAGGAAGCATAGGGAAGATTGCCTACGGGTGTTTAACTCTAAGGACAAATCTAGAGGGTTGCCGTCCGTCGACGACCAGCTCTTTCCCTACGGATGGAAGCGCCGTGTTAAAGCTTAGGGCGAGAGAAAAGAGACGGAATGCGAGATACACCACAGTGGGGAACACGTTGTGTGGAGGGCTTCTCTCCACCAAAGTCTCGGGTCACGAATTTGGAAGGGCCTTCAAATGTACGTGAGCTAGCGTCAGCAGAGCCTTCCACTGAACTCAGAGAAACGAGGCCGCGTCAAACATGATTTCGTGCTAACCCCTTGGTTCGCGAAGCGCGAAGCCTTTTGAGATATGTGTGTGAGGGTCTTGCACTCACCTCTCAAGAAACAAAACGGTAGAGCAATAGTCTTCCCACTACCATCTACAGGGAAGAAGACGGAGGAAATGTCCCACGTTAAACGTGAAGGCGCAAGTTACTGTGCCATAGAGCCCTGCTTGGGAAAGAACTTGTGTCGAAAGCTTCTCCCAACTCAGATCTTGTTTCGGGAAGATAGAAGCGCTGTCGGTACTTTGTGTGGAAACACAAGGAAAATGCCACACGCTGAATTGTGAAGAGAAATGTGGGTCGAACGTGACCACCAACACACTCGTTGTCCCCTAGAGAGGTGTGTGTCTGGAAGTGGGAGGAAGCGTAACGGACGTGCTATACACTTAACTCCAAGAAACAACGCTGTGGAGGTGCGGTCCTTCGACTGCCCTTCCTCTTTGCTAAGGAACGAAGCGGCTTGAAGCCAAGTGTGAAAGGAAACGGAGGGCAAGGAAGGGTGATATACCTCACTCGCGGCACAACTTCTGATGGAGGGCTTTTCTCAACGAACAGCATGTGTCACGAAGATAGAAGGGTTTGCGAAAGTATGTGACTTCGCCAAAGGAAAGGCATACACGAATCTCGGCGAACCACGTCTGTGCCGATCGCGACTTCGAGCTTCCATCTGGGTTCCCGAGGAATCCATAGTCACATAATGTCTGTGTGGTATCCTACTGCAGAAACACCACTGCAGAGAAACCGTGCGTCTACTATCACCTTCCCTGAAACTGGTAGACTTTTGCAATGGAAGTGGGAAATCGCAAGGAATGTGCCCCGTGCCTGTGCCACGGAAGTAACTAGTGTAAATGTCTGTCGCGATTCGAATCCTGTTCCGTGAGAAGCGTTTCCAAGAGTATGAGAGAGAGCAGATGGAAAAGGTCATGGTTTGAAGCGTGAGAAGGAGACCCGTCAGGAAAGCCATACACGTAAGTCGGGGAAGCACTTTTCGCGTGACATGGTGAAGGCATCTAGAATGTGCCCTGTGACGGTGCTCGAGAAACCACTTGTGAAGAAGGCTTCCCTCAACTGCCGTATCGTTTCCGTAGGAGGAAACTGTTTTCCGTAGTGGGTGTGAAGGCATAAGGGACGTAGACGAGACTTCGCTCTCCGCTTCGAAGGTGCCTGCCGTCGTTACACGAAGAAGGATGTGTATGGAAATGGATGACTGCGGAAGCATAAGGAAGATGGCATGCGTTTGTTTAACTCTAAGAACAAGTCTCGAGGGTTCCCGTCCTTCGACTACCATCTCTTCTCGTAAGGATGCGAAGCCGCTCCTTAAACCTCGTGTGAACGAAAAGAGATGGAACGCGCGATACCGCACAGTGAGGAACACGTTGTGCGGAGGGTTTCTCTCCATTACGTCCTGTGTCATGGAGGTGGATGGGTCTTGCAATGTACGTGGGCTAGCCTCAGTAGCAGTAGTAGCCTGACACTGAATTCTGAGAAACAAGGCCATGTCAAACAGGCTTTCGCGCTAACATCGTGGTGCTTGAAGAAAGAAGCCTTTGGAGACATGTGCGTTGCTATATAAGGTAGGCGTCTTACACTCACCTCTCACGAAACCAAACTGTAGGGAACTAGTCTTTCCACTACCGCCTCCGGGGAAGAAGTTGGAAGAACTTTCCGACGTTCAAAGTGAAGGCACAAATGCTGGGCCGTCTACCACTGTTTGAGAGAGGAGTTGTGTCTCAAGCTCCTGTCAACCCAGATCTTGCTTCGGGAAGGGAGAAGCGTTTTCAGGACTTCGTGTGAAAGCGTAAGGACAATGCCATAGGCTGAATGGTGAAGGAAAATGTGGGTCGAATGCGACCACCAACTAACAAGTTGTCCCCTAGGGAGGTGTGTGTCTGGAAATGGGAGGAAGCGTAAGGAACGAGCTGTACACTTAAGTCTAAGAGACAATGCTGTGGAGGAGCGGTCCTTCGACTCCCCGCCTCCTTTCCTAAGGATCGAAGCAGCTTGACGCCGAGTGTGAACGGAAGCAGAGGAAAAGCCTGCTATACCTTACTCGTGGAACCACTTTGTATGGAGGGCTTCTCTCAATGAACACCACGGCTCACGACGCTAGAAGGGTTTTCAAACGTACGTGAGTTCGCCAAAGGAAAGCCACAGACTACACTGTGCGAAACAAGTCTGTGTCAAACCGCGCCTTCGAGCTTCCATCTGGCTTCACGGGGAAAACCTAGTCACAACATGAACGTGTGGAACCCTAAACAGGCGGCGTGCACGTCGGTCTGAAGAAACACCACTGCAGAGAAACCGTGTTTCTACCAACCTCTTCCCTGAAAATGGTAGTCTATTCCAAGGTAAGTGTGACAGCGCAAGGCATGTGCCCCATGCCTGCGCCACGGAAATAAGGAGTGGAGATTGTCTCTCCCGGTTCAAACCTTGTTCCGTGAGAAATGTTTTCAAGAGTGCGAGAGAGAGCAGAGGGAAAAGGTCATGCCTTTAAGTCTGAGAAGGAAACCCTGGAAAGCCGTACGCCTACGTATGAGCGGCATTCTGGCGCGAACGTGTGAAGGCATAAAGAATGTGTCCTGGGACGGTGCTTGACAAACCCCTTGTGAAGAAGTCTTCCCTCAGCTATCATATGGTTTCAGGAAGATAAAAGTGTTTTCCGCCGTGGGCGTGAAGGCACGAGGGACGTGCCCTAGAGTGAGCTGTCCGTTTCGAATGTGCCGCCCGTCGTTCCACGAAGAAGGGTGAGTATGGAAATGTATGATGTGAGGAAGCATAGGGAAGATTGCCTACGGGTGTTTAACTCTAAGGACAAATCTAGAGGGTTGCCGTCCGTCGACGACCAGCTCTTTCCCTACGGATGGAAGCGCCGTGTTAAAGCTTAGGGCGAGAGAAAAGAGACGGAATGCGAGATACACCACAGTGGGGAACACGTTGTGTGGAGGGCTTCTCTCCACCAAAGTCTCGGGTCACGAATTTGGAAGGGCCTTCAAATGTACGTGAGCTAGCGTCAGCAGAGCCTTCCACTGAACTCAGAGAAACGAGGCCGCGTCAAACATGATTTCGTGCTAACACCTTGGTTCGCGAAGCGCGAAGCCTTTTGAGATATGTGTGTGAGGGTCTTGCACTCACCTCTCAAGAAACAAAACGGTAGAGCAATAGTCTTCCCACTACCATCTACAGGGAAGAAGACGGAGGAAATGTCCCACGTTAAACGTGAAGGCGCAAGTTACTGTGCCATAGAGCCCTGCTTGGGAAAGAACTTGTGTCGAAAGCTTCTCCCAACTCAGATCTTGTTTCGGGAAGATAGAAGCGCTGTCGGTACTTTGTGTGGAAACACAAGGAAAATGCCACACGCTGAATTGTGAAGAGAAATGTGGGTCGAACGTGACCACCAACACACTCGTTGTCCCCTAGAGAGGTGTGTGTCTGGAAGTGGGAGGAAGCGTAACGGACGTGCTATACACTTAACTCCAAGAAACAACGCTGTGGAGGTGCGGTCCTTCGACTGCCCTTCCTCTTTGCTAAGGAACGAAGCGGCTTGAAGCCAAGTGTGAAAGGAAACGGAGGGCAAGGAAGGGTGATATACCTCACTCGCGGCACAACTTCTGATGGAGGGCTTTTCTCAACGAACAGCATGTGTCACGAAGATAGAAGGGTTTGCGAAAGTATGTGACTTCGCCAAAGGAAAGGCATACACGAATCTCGGCGAACCACGTCTGTGCCGATCGCGACTTCGAGCTTACATCTGGGTTCCCGAGGAATCCATAGTCACATAATGTCTGTGTGGTATCCTACTGCAGAAACACCACTGCAGAGAAACCGTGCGTCTACTATCACCTTCCCTGAAACTGGTAGACTTTTGCAATGGAAGTGGGAAATCGCAAGGAATGTGCCCCGTGCCTGTGCCACGGAAGTAACTAGTGTAAATGTCTGTCGCGATTGGAATCCTGTTCCGTGAGAAGCGTTTCCAAGAGTATGAGAGAGAGCAGATGGAAAAGGTCATGGTTTGAAGCGTGAGAAGGAGACCCGTCAGGAAAGCCATACACGTAAGTCGGGGAAGCACTTTTCGCGTGACATGGTGAAGGCATCTAGAATGTGCCCTGTGACGGTGCTCGAGAAACCACTTGTGAAGAAGGCTTCCCTCAACTGCCGTATCGTTTCCGTAGGAGGAAACTGTTTTCCGTAGTGGGTGTGAAGGCATAAGGGACGTAGACGAGACTTCGCTCTCCGCTTCGAAGGTGCCTGCCGTCGTTACACGAAGAAGGATGTGTATGGAAATGGATGACTGCGGAAGCATAAGGAAGATGGCATGCGTTTGTTTAACTCTAAGAACAAGTCTCGAGGGTTCCCGTCCTTCGACTACCATCTCTTCTCGTAAGGATGCGAAGCCGCTCCTTAAACCTCGTGTGAACGAAAAGAGATGGAACGCGCGATACCGCACAGTGAGGAACACGTTGTGCGGAGGGTTTCTCTCCATTACGTCCTGTGTCATGGAGGTGGATGGGTCTTGCAATGTACGTGGGCTAGCCTCAGTAGCAGTAGTAGCCTGACACTGAATTCTGAGAAACAAGGCCATGTCAAACAGGCTTTCGCGCTAACATCGTGGTGCTTGAAGAAAGAAGCCTTTGGAGACATGTGCGTTGCTATATAAGGTAGGCGTCTTACACTCACCTCTCACGAAACCAAACTGTAGGGAACTAGTCTTTCCACTACCGCCTCCGGGGAAGAAGTTGGAAGAACTTTCCGACGTTCAAAGTGAAGGCACAAATGCTGGGCCGTCTACCACTGTTTGAGAGAGGAGTTGTGTCTCAAGCTCCTGTCAACCCAGATCTTGCTTCGGGAAGGGAGAAGCGTTTTCAGGACTTCGTGTGAAAGCGTAAGGACAATGCCATAGGCTGAATGGTGAAGGAAAATGTGGGTCGAATGCGACCACCAACTAACAAGTTGTCCCCTAGGGAGGTGTGTGTCTGGAAATGGGAGGAAGCGTAAGGAACGAGCTGTACACTTAAGTCTAAGAGACAATGCTGTGGAGGAGCGGTCCTTCGACTCCCCGCCTCCTTTCCTAAGGATCGAAGCAGCTTGACGCCGAGTGTGAACGGAAGCAGAGGAAAAGCCTGCTATACCTTACTCGTGGAACCACTTTGTATGGAGGGCTTCTCTCAATGAACACCACGGCTCACGACGCTAGAAGGGTTTTCAAACGTACGTGAGTTCGCCAAAGGAAAGCCACAGACTACACTGTGCGAAACAAGTCTGTGTCAAACCGCGCCTTCGAGCTTCCATCTGGCTTCACGGGGAAAACCTAGTCACAACATGAACGTGTGGAACCCTAAACAGGCGGCGTGCACGTCGGTCTGAAGAAACACCACTGCAGAGAAACCGTGTTTCTACCAACCTCTTCCCTGAAAATGGTAGTCTATTCCAAGGTAAGTGTGACAGCGCAAGGCATGTGCCCCATGCCTGCGCCACGGAAATAAGGAGTGGAGATTGTCTCTCCCGGTTCAAACCTTGTTCCGTGAGAAATGTTTTCAAGAGTGCGAGAGAGAGCAGAGGGAAAAGGTCATGCCTTTAAGTCTGAGAAGGAAACCCTGGAAAGCCGTACGCCTACGTATGAGCGGCATTCTGGCGCGAACGTGTGAAGGCATAAAGAATGTGTCCTGGGACGGTGCTTGACAAACCCCTTGTGAAGAAGTCTTCCCTCAGCTATCATATGGTTTCAGGAAGATAAAAGTGTTTTCCGCCGTGGGCGTGAAGGCACGAGGGACGTGCCCTAGAGTGAGCTGTCCGTTTCGAATGTGCCGCCCGTCGTTCCACGAAGAAGGGTGAGTATGGAAATGTATGATGTGAGGAAGCATAGGGAAGATTGCCTACGGGTGTTTAACTCTAAGGACAAATCTAGAGGGTTGCCGTCCGTCGACGACCAGCTCTTTCCCTACGGATGGAAGCGCCGTGTTAAAGCTTAGGGCGAGAGAAAAGAGACGGAATGCGAGATACACCACAGTGGGGAACACGTTGTGTGGAGGGCTTCTCTCCACCAAAGTCTCGGGTCACGAATTTGGAAGGGCCTTCAAATGTACGTGAGCTAGCGTCAGCAGAGCCTTCCACTGAACTCAGAGAAACGAGGCCGCGTCAAACATGATTTCGTGCTAACACCTTGGTTCGCGAAGCGCGAAGCCTTTTGAGATATGTGTGTGAGGGTCTTGCACTCACCTCTCAAGAAACAAAACGGTAGAGCAATAGTCTTCCCACTACCATCTACAGGGAAGAAGACGGAGGAAATGTCCCACGTTAAACGTGAAGGCGCAAGTTACTGTGCCATAGAGCCCTGCTTGGGAAAGAACTTGTGTCGAAAGCTTCTCCCAACTCAGATCTTGTTTCGGGAAGATAGAAGCGCTGTCGGTACTTTGTGTGGAAACACAAGGAAAATGCCACACGCTGAATTGTGAAGAGAAATGTGGGTCGAACGTGACCACCAACACACTCGTTGTCCCCTAGAGAGGTGTGTGTCTGGAAGTGGGAGGAAGCGTAACGGACGTGCTATACACTTAACTCCAAGAAACAACGCTGTGGAGGTGCGGTCCTTCGACTGCCCTTCCTCTTTGCTAAGGAACGAAGCGGCTTGAAGCCAAGTGTGAAAGGAAACGGAGGGCAAGGAAGGGTGATATACCTCACTCGCGGCACAACTTCTGATGGAGGGCTTTTCTCAACGAACAGCATGTGTCACGAAGATAGAAGGGTTTGCGAAAGTATGTGACTTCGCCAAAGGAAAGGCATACACGAATCTCGGCGAACCACGTCTGTGCCGATCGCGACTTCGAGCTTACATCTGGGTTCCCGAGGAATCCATAGTCACATAATGTCTGTGTGGTATCCTACTGCAGAAACACCACTGCAGAGAAACCGTGCGTCTACTATCACCTTCCCTGAAACTGGTAGACTTTTGCAATGGAAGTGGGAAATCGCAAGGAATGTGCCCCGTGCCTGTGCCACGGAAGTAACTAGTGTAAATGTCTGTCGCGATTCGAATCCTGTTCCGTGAGAAGCGTTTCCAAGAGTATGAGAGAGAGCAGATGGAAAAGGTCATGGTTTGAAGCGTGAGAAGGAGACCCGTCAGGAAAGCCATACACGTAAGTCGGGGAAGCACTTTTCGCGTGACATGGTGAAGGCATCTAGAATGTGCCCTGTGACGGTGCTCGAGAAACCACTTGTGAAGAAGGCTTCCCTCAACTGCCGTATCGTTTCCGTAGGAGGAAACTGTTTTCCGTAGTGGGTGTGAAGGCATAAGGGACGTAGACGAGACTTCGCTCTCCGCTTCGAAGGTGCCTGCCGTCGTTACACGAAGAAGGATGTGTATGGAAATGGATGACTGCGGAAGCATAAGGAAGATGGCATGCGTTTGTTTAACTCTAAGAACAAGTCTCGAGGGTTCCCGTCCTTCGACTACCATCTCTTCTCGTAAGGATGCGAAGCCGCTCCTTAAACCTCGTGTGAACGAAAAGAGATGGAACGCGCGATACCGCACAGTGAGGAACACGTTGTGCGGAGGGTTTCTCTCCATTACGTCCTGTGTCATGGAGGTGGATGGGTCTTGCAATGTACGTGGGCTAGCCTCAGTAGCAGTAGTAGCCTGACACTGAATTCTGAGAAACAAGGCCATGTCAAACAGGCTTTCGCGCTAACATCGTGGTGCTTGAAGAAAGAAGCCTTTGGAGACATGTGCGTTGCTATATAAGGTAGGCGTCTTACACTCACCTCTCACGAAACCAAACTGTAGGGAACTAGTCTTTCCACTACCGCCTCCGGGGAAGAAGTTGGAAGAACTTTCCGACGTTCAAAGTGAAGGCACAAATGCTGGGCCGTCTACCACTGTTTGAGAGAGGAGTTGTGTCTCAAGCTCCTGTCAACCCAGATCTTGCTTCGGGAAGGGAGAAGCGTTTTCAGGACTTCGTGTGAAAGCGTAAGGACAATGCCATAGGCTGAATGGTGAAGGAAAATGTGGGTCGAATGCGACCACCAACTAACAAGTTGTCCCCTAGGGAGGTGTGTGTCTGGAAATGGGAGGAAGCGTAAGGAACGAGCTGTACACTTAAGTCTAAGAGACAATGCTGTGGAGGAGCGGTCCTTCGACTCCCCGCCTCCTTTCCTAAGGATCGAAGCAGCTTGACGCCGAGTGTGAACGGAAGCAGAGGAAAAGCCTGCTATACCTTACTCGTGGAACCACTTTGTATGGAGGGCTTCTCTCAATGAACACCACGGCTCACGACGCTAGAAGGGTTTTCAAACGTACGTGAGTTCGCCAAAGGAAAGCCACAGACTACACTGTGCGAAACAAGTCTGTGTCAAACCGCGCCTTCGAGCTTCCATCTGGCTTCACGGGGAAAACCTAGTCACAACATGAACGTGTGGAACCCTAAACAGGCGGCGTGCACGTCGGTCTGAAGAAACACCACTGCAGAGAAACCGTGTTTCTACCAACCTCTTCCCTGAAAATGGTAGTCTATTCCAAGGTAAGTGTGACAGCGCAAGGCATGTGCCCCATGCCTGCGCCACGGAAATAAGGAGTGGAGATTGTCTCTCCCGGTTCAAACCTTGTTCCGTGAGAAATGTTTTCAAGAGTGCGAGAGAGAGCAGAGGGAAAAGGTCATGCCTTTAAGTCTGAGAAGGAAACCCTGGAAAGCCGTACGCCTACGTATGAGCGGCATTCTGGCGCGAACGTGTGAAGGCATAAAGAATGTGTCCTGGGACGGTGCTTGACAAACCCCTTGTGAAGAAGTCTTCCCTCAGCTATCATATGGTTTCAGGAAGATAAAAGTGTTTTCCGCCGTGGGCGTGAAGGCACGAGGGACGTGCCCTAGAGTGAGCTGTCCGTTTCGAATGTGCCGCCCGTCGTTCCACGAAGAAGGGTGAGTATGGAAATGTATGATGTGAGGAAGCATAGGGAAGATTGCCTACGGGTGTTTAACTCTAAGGACAAATCTAGAGGGTTGCCGTCCGTCGACGACCAGCTCTTTCCCTACGGATGGAAGCGCCGTGTTAAAGCTTAGGGCGAGAGAAAAGAGACGGAATGCGAGATACACCACAGTGGGGAACACGTTGTGTGGAGGGCTTCTCTCCACCAAAGTCTCGGGTCACGAATTTGGAAGGGCCTTCAAATGTACGTGAGCTAGCGTCAGCAGAGCCTTCCACTGAACTCAGAGAAACGAGGCCGCGTCAAACATGATTTCGTGCTAACCCCTTGGTTCGCGAAGCGCGAAGCCTTTTGAGATATGTGTGTGAGGGTCTTGCACTCACCTCTCAAGAAACAAAACGGTAGAGCAATAGTCTTCCCACTACCATCTACAGGGAAGAAGACGGAGGAAATGTCCCACGTTAAACGTGAAGGCGCAAGTTACTGTGCCATAGAGCCCTGCTTGGGAAAGAACTTGTGTCGAAAGCTTCTCCCAACTCAGATCTTGTTTCGGGAAGATAGAAGCGCTGTCGGTACTTTGTGTGGAAACACAAGGAGAATGCCACACGCTGAATTGTGAAGAGAAATGTGGGTCGAACGTGACCACCAACACACTCGTTGTCCCCTAGAGAGGTGTGTGTCTGGAAGTGGGAGGAAGCGTAACGGACGTGCTATACACTTAACTCCAAGAAACAACGCTGTGGAGGTGCGGTCCTTCGACTGCCCTTCCTCTTTGCTAAGGAACGAA
This sequence comes from Eumetopias jubatus, assembly GCF_037043125.1. Lineage (NCBI taxonomy): Eukaryota > Metazoa > Chordata > Mammalia > Carnivora > Otariidae > Eumetopias > Eumetopias jubatus. Next base: position 13,352 of record NW_028275114.1, on the reverse strand, counting down.
GCGGCTTGAAGCCAAGTGTGAAAGGAAACGGAGGGCAAGGAAGGGTGATATACCTCACTCGCGGCACAACTTCTGATGGAGGGCTTTTCTCAACGAACAGCATGTGTCACGAAGATAGAAGGGTTTGCGAAAGTATGTGACTTCGCCAAAGGAAAGGCATACACGAATCTCGGCGAACCACGTCTGTGCCGATCGCGACTTCGAGCTTACATCTGGGTTCCCGAGGAATCCATAGTCACATAATGTCTGTGTGGTATCCTACTGCAGAAACACCACTGCAGAGAAACCGTGCGTCTACTATCACCTTCCCTGAAACTGGTAGACTTTTGCAATGGAAGTGGGAAATCGCAAGGAATGTGCCCCGTGCCTGTGCCACGGAAGTAACTAGTGTAAATGTCTGTCGCGATTCGAATCCTGTTCCGTGAGAAGCGTTTCCAAGAGTATGAGAGAGAGCAGATGGAAAAGGTCATGGTTTGAAGCGTGAGAAGGAGACCCGTCAGGAAAGCCATACACGTAAGTCGGGGAAGCACTTTTCGCGTGACATGGTGAAGGCATCTAGAATGTGCCCTGTGACGGTGCTCGAGAAACCACTTGTGAAGAAGGCTTCCCTCAACTGCCGTATCGTTTCCGTAGGAGGAAACTGTTTTCCGTAGTGGGTGTGAAGGCATAAGGGACGTAGACGAGACTTCGCTCTCCGCTTCGAAGGTGCCTGCCGTCGTTACACGAAGAAGGATGTGTATGGAAATGGATGACTGCGGAAGCATAAGGAAGATGGCATGCGTTTGTTTAACTCTAAGAACAAGTCTCGAGGGTTCCCGTCCTTCGACTACCATCTCTTCTCGTAAGGATGCGAAGCCGCTCCTTAAACCTCGTGTGAACGAAAAGAGATGGAACGCGCGATACCGCACAGTGAGGAACACGTTGTGCGGAGGGTTTCTCTCCATTACGTCCTGTGTCATGGAGGTGGATGGGTCTTGCAATGTACGTGGGCTAGCCTCAGTAGCAGTAGTAGCCTGACACTGAATTCTGAGAAACAAGGCCATGTCAAACAGGCTTTCGCGCTAACATCGTGGTGCTTGAAGAAAGAAGCCTTTGGAGACATGTGCGTTGCTATATAAGGTAGGCGTCTTACACTCACCTCTCACGAAACCAAACTGTAGGGAACTAGTCTTTCCACTACCGCCTCCGGGGAAGAAGTTGGAAGAACTTTCCGACGTTCAAAGTGAAGGCACAAATGCTGGGCCGTCTACCACTGTTTGAGAGAGGAGTTGTGTCTCAAGCTCCTGTCAACCCAGATCTTGCTTCGGGAAGGGAGAAGCGTTTTCAGGACTTCGTGTGAAAGCGTAAGGACAATGCCATAGGCTGAATGGTGAAGGAAAATGTGGGTCGAATGCGACCACCAACTAACAAGTTGTCCCCTAGGGAGGTGTGTGTCTGGAAATGGGAGGAAGCGTAAGGAACGAGCTGTACACTTAAGTCTAAGAGACAATGCTGTGGAGGAGCGGTCCTTCGACTCCCCGCCTCCTTTCCTAAGGATCGAAGCAGCTTGACGCCGAGTGTGAACGGAAGCAGAGGAAAAGCCTGCTATACCTTACTCGTGGAACCACTTTGTATGGAGGGCTTCTCTCAATGAACACCACGGCTCACGACGCTAGAAGGGTTTTCAAACGTACGTGAGTTCGCCAAAGGAAAGCCACAGACTACACTGTGCGAAACAAGTCTGTGTCAAACCGCGCCTTCGAGCTTCCATCTGGCTTCACGGGGAAAACCTAGTCACAACATGAACGTGTGGAACCCTAAACAGGCGGCGTGCACGTCGGTCTGAAGAAACACCACTGCAGAGAAACCGTGTTTCTACCAACCTCTTCCCTGAAAATGGTAGTCTATTCCAAGGTAAGTGTGACAGCGCAAGGCATGTGCCCCATGCCTGCGCCACGGAAATAAGGAGTGGAGATTGTCTCTCCCGGTTCAAACCTTGTTCCGTGAGAAATGTTTTCAAGAGTGCGAGAGAGAGCAGAGGGAAAAGGTCATGCCTTTAAGTCTGAGAAGGAAACCCTGGAAAGCCGTACGCCTACGTATGAGCGGCATTCTGGCGCGAACGTGTGAAGGCATAAAGAATGTGTCCTGGGACGGTGCTTGACAAACCCCTTGTGAAGAAGTCTTCCCTCAGCTATCATATGGTTTCAGGAAGATAAAAGTGTTTTCCGCCGTGGGCGTGAAGGCACGAGGGACGTGCCCTAGAGTGAGCTGTCCGTTTCGAATGTGCCGCCCGTCGTTCCACGAAGAAGGGTGAGTATGGAAATGTATGATGTGAGGAAGCATAGGGAAGATTGCCTACGGGTGTTTAACTCTAAGGACAAATCTAGAGGGTTGCCGTCCGTCGACGACCAGCTCTTTCCCTACGGATGGAAGCGCCGTGTTAAAGCTTAGGGCGAGAGAAAAGAGACGGAATGCGAGATACACCACAGTGGGGAACACGTTGTGTGGAGGGCTTCTCTCCACCAAAGTCTCGGGTCACGAATTTGGAAGGGCCTTCAAATGTACGTGAGCTAGCGTCAGCAGAGCCTTCCACTGAACTCAGAGAAACGAGGCCGCGTCAAACATGATTTCGTGCTAACACCTTGGTTCGCGAAGCGCGAAGCCTTTTGAGATATGTGTGTGAGGGTCTTGCACTCACCTCTCAAGAAACAAAACGGTAGAGCAATAGTCTTCCCACTACCATCTACAGGGAAGAAGACGGAGGAAATGTCCCACGTTAAACGTGAAGGCGCAAGTTACTGTGCCATAGAGCCCTGCTTGGGAAAGAACTTGTGTCGAAAGCTTCTCCCAACTCAGATCTTGTTTCGGGAAGATAGAAGCGCTGTCGGTACTTTGTGTGGAAACACAAGGAAAATGCCACACGCTGAATTGTGAAGAGAAATGTGGGTCGAACGTGACCACCAACACACTCGTTGTCCCCTAGAGAGGTGTGTGTCTGGAAGTGGGAGGAAGCGTAACGGACGTGCTATACACTTAACTCCAAGAAACAACGCTGTGGAGGTGCGGTCCTTCGACTGCCCTTCCTCTTTGCTAAGGAACGAAGCGGCTTGAAGCCAAGTGTGAAAGGAAACGGAGGGCAAGGAAGGGTGATATACCTCACTCGCGGCACAACTTCTGATGGAGGGCTTTTCTCAACGAACAGCATGTGTCACGAAGATAGAAGGGTTTGCGAAAGTATGTGACTTCGCCAAAGGAAAGGCATACACGAATCTCGGCGAACCACGTCTGTGCCGATCGCGACTTCGAGCTTACATCTGGGTTCCCGAGGAATCCATAGTCACATAATGTCTGTGTGGTATCCTACTGCAGAAACACCACTGCAGAGAAACCGTGCGTCTACTATCACCTTCCCTGAAACTGGTAGACTTTTGCAATGGAAGTGGGAAATCGCAAGGAATGTGCCCCGTGCCTGTGCCACGGAAGTAACTAGTGTAAATGTCTGTCGCGATTGGAATCCTGTTCCGTGAGAAGCGTTTCCAAGAGTATGAGAGAGAGCAGATGGAAAAGGTCATGGTTTGAAGCGTGAGAAGGAGACCCGTCAGGAAAGCCATACACGTAAGTCGGGGAAGCACTTTTCGCGTGACATGGTGAAGGCATCTAGAATGTGCCCTGTGACGGTGCTCGAGAAACCACTTGTGAAGAAGGCTTCCCTCAACTGCCGTATCGTTTCCGTAGGAGGAAACTGTTTTCCGTAGTGGGTGTGAAGGCATAAGGGACGTAGACGAGACTTCGCTCTCCGCTTCGAAGGTGCCTGCCGTCGTTACACGAAGAAGGATGTGTATGGAAATGGATGACTGCGGAAGCATAAGGAAGATGGCATGCGTTTGTTTAACTCTAAGAACAAGTCTCGAGGGTTCCCGTCCTTCGACTACCATCTCTTCTCGTAAGGATGCGAAGCCGCTCCTTAAACCTCGTGTGAACGAAAAGAGATGGAACGCGCGATACCGCACAGTGAGGAACACGTTGTGCGGAGGGTTTCTCTCCATTACGTCCTGTGTCATGGAGGTGGATGGGTCTTGCAATGTACGTGGGCTAGCCTCAGTAGCAGTAGTAGCCTGACACTGAATTCTGAGAAACAAGGCCATGTCAAACAGGCTTTCGCGCTAACATCGTGGTGCTTGAAGAAAGAAGCCTTTGGAGACATGTGCGTTGCTATATAAGGTAGGCGTCTTACACTCACCTCTCACGAAACCAAACTGTAGGGAACTAGTCTTTCCACTACCGCCTCCGGGGAAGAAGTTGGAAGAACTTTCCGACGTTCAAAGTGAAGGCACAAATGCTGGGCCGTCTACCACTGTTTGAGAGAGGAGTTGTGTCTCAAGCTCCTGTCAACCCAGATCTTGCTTCGGGAAGGGAGAAGCGTTTTCAGGACTTCGTGTGAAAGCGTAAGGACAATGCCATAGGCTGAATGGTGAAGGAAAATGTGGGTCGAATGCGACCACCAACTAACAAGTTGTCCCCTAGGGAGGTGTGTGTCTGGAAATGGGAGGAAGCGTAAGGAACGAGCTGTACACTTAAGTCTAAGAGACAATGCTGTGGAGGAGCGGTCCTTCGACTCCCCGCCTCCTTTCCTAAGGATCGAAGCAGCTTGACGCCGAGTGTGAACGGAAGCAGAGGAAAAGCCTGCTATACCTTACTCGTGGAACCACTTTGTATGGAGGGCTTCTCTCAATGAACACCACGGCTCACGACGCTAGAAGGGTTTTCAAACGTACGTGAGTTCGCCAAAGGAAAGCCACAGACTACACTGTGCGAAACAAGTCTGTGTCAAACCGCGCCTTCGAGCTTCCATCTGGCTTCACGGGGAAAACCTAGTCACAACATGAACGTGTGGAACCCTAAACAGGCGGCGTGCACGTCGGTCTGAAGAAACACCACTGCAGAGAAACCGTGTTTCTACCAACCTCTTCCCTGAAAATGGTAGTCTATTCCAAGGTAAGTGTGACAGCGCAAGGCATGTGCCCCATGCCTGCGCCACGGAAATAAGGAGTGGAGATTGTCTCTCCCGGTTCAAACCTTGTTCCGTGAGAAATGTTTTCAAGAGTGCGAGAGAGAGCAGAGGGAAAAGGTCATGCCTTTAAGTCTGAGAAGGAAACCCTGGAAAGCCGTACGCCTACGTATGAGCGGCATTCTGGCGCGAACGTGTGAAGGCATAAAGAATGTGTCCTGGGACGGTGCTTGACAAACCCCTTGTGAAGAAGTCTTCCCTCAGCTATCATATGGTTTCAGGAAGATAAAAGTGTTTTCCGCCGTGGGCGTGAAGGCACGAGGGACGTGCCCTAGAGTGAGCTGTCCGTTTCGAATGTGCCGCCCGTCGTTCCACGAAGAAGGGTGAGTATGGAAATGTATGATGTGAGGAAGCATAGGGAAGATTGCCTACGGGTGTTTAACTCTAAGGACAAATCTAGAGGGTTGCCGTCCGTCGACGACCAGCTCTTTCCCTACGGATGGAAGCGCCGTGTTAAAGCTTAGGGCGAGAGAAAAGAGACGGAATGCGAGATACACCACAGTGGGGAACACGTTGTGTGGAGGGCTTCTCTCCACCAAAGTCTCGGGTCACGAATTTGGAAGGGCCTTCAAATGTACGTGAGCTAGCGTCAGCAGAGCCTTCCACTGAACTCAGAGAAACGAGGCCGCGTCAAACATGATTTCGTGCTAACACCTTGGTTCGCGAAGCGCGAAGCCTTTTGAGATATGTGTGTGAGGGTCTTGCACTCACCTCTCAAGAAACAAAACGGTAGAGCAATAGTCTTCCCACTACCATCTACAGGGAAGAAGACGGAGGAAATGTCCCACGTTAAACGTGAAGGCGCAAGTTACTGTGCCATAGAGCCCTGCTTGGGAAAGAACTTGTGTCGAAAGCTTCTCCCAACTCAGATCTTGTTTCGGGAAGATAGAAGCGCTGTCGGTACTTTGTGTGGAAACACAAGGAGAATGCCACACGCTGAATTGTGAAGAGAAATGTGGGTCGAACGTGACCACCAACACACTCGTTGTCCCCTAGAGAGGTGTGTGTCTGGAAGTGGGAGGAAGCGTAACGGACGTGCTATACACTTAACTCCAAGAAACAACGCTGTGGAGGTGCGGTCCTTCGACTGCCCTTCCTCTTTGCTAAGGAACGAAGCGGCTTGAAGCCAAGTGTGAAAGGAAACGGAGGGCAAGGAAGGGTGATATACCTCACTCGCGGCACAACTTCTGATGGAGGGCTTTTCTCAACGAACAGCATGTGTCACGAAGATAGAAGGGTTTGCGAAAGTATGTGACTTCGCCAAAGGAAAGGCATACACGAATCTCGGCGAACCACGTCTGTGCCGATCGCGACTTCGAGCTTACATCTGGGTTCCCGAGGAATCCATAGTCACATAATGTCTGTGTGGTATCCTACTGCAGAAACACCACTGCAGAGAAACCGTGCGTCTACTATCACCTTCCCTGAAACTGGTAGACTTTTGCAATGGAAGTGGGAAATCGCAAGGAATGTGCCCCGTGCCTGTGCCACGGAAGTAACTAGTGTAAATGTCTGTCGCGATTCGAATCCTGTTCCGTGAGAAGCGTTTCCAAGAGTATGAGAGAGAGCAGATGGAAAAGGTCATGGTTTGAAGCGTGAGAAGGAGACCCGTCAGGAAAGCCATACACGTAAGTCGGGGAAGCACTTTTCGCGTGACATGGTGAAGGCATCTAGAATGTGCCCTGTGACGGTGCTCGAGAAACCACTTGTGAAGAAGGCTTCCCTCAACTGCCGTATCGTTTCCGTAGGAGGAAACTGTTTTCCGTAGTGGGTGTGAAGGCATAAGGGACGTAGACGAGACTTCGCTCTCCGCTTCGAAGGTGCCTGCCGTCGTTACACGAAGAAGGATGTGTATGGAAATGGATGACTGCGGAAGCATAAGGAAGATGGCATGCGTTTGTTTAACTCTAAGAACAAGTCTCGAGGGTTCCCGTCCTTCGACTACCATCTCTTCTCGTAAGGATGCGAAGCCGCTCCTTAAACCTCGTGTGAACGAAAAGAGATGGAACGCGCGATACCGCACAGTGAGGAACACGTTGTGCGGAGGGTTTCTCTCCATTACGTCCTGTGTCATGGAGGTGGATGGGTCTTGCAATGTACGTGGGCTAGCCTCAGTAGCAGTAGTAGCCTGACACTGAATTCTGAGAAACAAGGCCATGTCAAACAGGCTTTCGCGCTAACATCGTGGTGCTTGAAGAAAGAAGCCTTTGGAGACATGTGCGTTGCTATATAAGGTAGGCGTCTTACACTCACCTCTCACGAAACCAAACTGTAGGGAACTAGTCTTTCCACTACCGCCTCCGGGGAAGAAGTTGGAAGAACTTTCCGACGTTCAAAGTGAAGGCACAAATGCTGGGCCGTCTACCACTGTTTGAGAGAGGAGTTGTGTCTCAAGCTCCTGTCAACCCAGATCTTGCTTCGGGAAGGGAGAAGCGTTTTCAGGACTTCGTGTGAAAGCGTAAGGACAATGCCATAGGCTGAATGGTGAAGGAAAATGTGGGTCGAATGCGACCACCAACTAACAAGTTGTCCCCTAGGGAGGTGTGTGTCTGGAAATGGGAGGAAGCGTAAGGAACGAGCTGTACACTTAAGTCTAAGAGACAATGCTGTGGAGGAGCGGTCCTTCGACTCCCCGCCTCCTTTCCTAAGGATCGAAGCAGCTTGACGCCGAGTGTGAACGGAAGCAGAGGAAAAGCCTGCTATACCTTACTCGTGGAACCACTTTGTATGGAGGGCTTCTCTCAATGAACACCACGGCTCACGACGCTAGAAGGGTTTTCAAACGTACGTGAGTTCGCCAAAGGAAAGCCACAGACTACACTGTGCGAAACAAGTCTGTGTCAAACCGCGCCTTCGAGCTTCCATCTGGCTTCACGGGGAAAACCTAGTCACAACATGAACGTGTGGAACCCTAAACAGGCGGCGTGCACGTCGGTCTGAAGAAACACCACTGCAGAGAAACCGTGTTTCTACCAACCTCTTCCCTGAAAATGGTAGTCTATTCCAAGGTAAGTGTGACAGCGCAAGGCATGTGCCCCATGCCTGCGCCACGGAAATAAGGAGTGGAGATTGTCTCTCCCGGTTCAAACCTTGTTCCGTGAGAAATGTTTTCAAGAGTGCGAGAGAGAGCAGAGGGAAAAGGTCATGCCTTTAAGTCTGAGAAGGAAACCCTGGAAAGCCGTACGCCTACGTATGAGCGGCATTCTGGCGCGAACGTGTGAAGGCATAAAGAATGTGTCCTGGGACGGTGCTTGACAAACCCCTTGTGAAGAAGTCTTCCCTCAGCTATCATATGGTTTCAGGAAGATAAAAGTGTTTTCCGCCGTGGGCGTGAAGGCACGAGGGACGTGCCCTAGAGTGAGCTGTCCGTTTCGAATGTGCCGCCCGTCGTTCCACGAAGAAGGGTGAGTATGGAAATGTATGATGTGAGGAAGCATAGGGAAGATTGCCTACGGGTGTTTAACTCTAAGGACAAATCTAGAGGGTTGCCGTCCGTCGACGACCAGCTCTTTCCCTACGGATGGAAGCGCCGTGTTAAAGCTTAGGGCGAGAGAAAAGAGACGGAATGCGAGATACACCACAGTGGGGAACACGTTGTGTGGAGGGCTTCTCTCCACCAAAGTCTCGGGTCACGAATTTGGAAGGGCCTTCAAATGTACGTGAGCTAGCGTCAGCAGAGCCTTCCACTGAACTCAGAGAAACGAGGCCGCGTCAAACATGATTTCGTGCTAACACCTTGGTTCGCGAAGCGCGAAGCCTTTTGAGATATGTGTGTGAGGGTCTTGCACTCACCTCTCAAGAAACAAAACGGTAGAGCAATAGTCTTCCCACTACCATCTACAGGGAAGAAGACGGAGGAAATGTCCCACGTTAAACGTGAAGGCGCAAGTTACTGTGCCATAGAGCCCTGCTTGGGAAAGAACTTGTGTCGAAAGCTTCTCCCAACTCAGATCTTGTTTCGGGAAGATAGAAGCGCTGTCGGTACTTTGTGTGGAAACACAAGGAAAATGCCACACGCTGAATTGTGAAGAGAAATGTGGGTCGAACGTGACCACCAACACACTCGTTGTCCCCTAGAGAGGTGTGTGTCTGGAAGTGGGAGGAAGCGTAACGGACGTGCTATACACTTAACTCCAAGAAACAACGCTGTGGAGGTGCGGTCCTTCGACTGCCCTTCCTCTTTGCTAAGGAACGAAGCGGCTTGAAGCCAAGTGTGAAAGGAAACGGAGGGCAAGGAAGGGTGATATACCTCACTCGCGGCACAACTTCTGATGGAGGGCTTTTCTCAACGAACAGCATGTGTCACGAAGATAGAAGGGTTTGCGAAAGTATGTGACTTCGCCAAAGGAAAGGCATACACGAATCTCGGCGAACCACGTCTGTGCCGATCGCGACTTCGAGCTTACATCTGGGTTCCCGAGGAATCCATAGTCACATAATGTCTGTGTGGTATCCTACTGCAGAAACACCACTGCAGAGAAACCGTGCGTCTACTATCACCTTCCCTGAAACTGGTAGACTTTTGCAATGGAAGTGGGAAATCGCAAGGAATGTGCCCCGTGCCTGTGCCACGGAAGTAACTAGTGTAAATGTCTGTCGCGATTCGAATCCTGTTCCGTGAGAAGCGTTTCCAAGAGTATGAGAGAGAGCAGATGGAAAAGGTCATGGTTTGAAGCGTGAGAAGGAGACCCGTCAGGAAAGCCATACACGTAAGTCGGGGAAGCACTTTTCGCGTGACATGGTGAAGGCATCTAGAATGTGCCCTGTGACGGTGCTCGAGAAACCACTTGTGAAGAAGGCTTCCCTCAACTGCCGTATCGTTTCCGTAGGAGGAAACTGTTTTCCGTAGTGGGTGTGAAGGCATAAGGGACGTAGACGAGACTTCGCTCTCCGCTTCGAAGGTGCCTGCCGTCGTTACACGAAGAAGGATGTGTATGGAAATGGATGACTGCGGAAGCATAAGGAAGATGGCATGCGTTTGTTTAACTCTAAGAACAAGTCTCGAGGGTTCCCGTCCTTCGACTACCATCTCTTCTCGTAAGGATGCGAAGCCGCTCCTTAAACCTCGTGTGAACGAAAAGAGATGGAACGCGCGATACCGCACAGTGAGGAACACGTTGTGCGGAGGGTTTCTCTCCATTACGTCCTGTGTCATGGAGGTGGATGGGTCTTGCAATGTACGTGGGCTAGCCTCAGTAGCAGTAGTAGCCTGACACTGAATTCTGAGAAACAAGGCCATGTCAAACAGGCTTTCGCGCTAACATCGTGGTGCTTGAAGAAAGAAGCCTTTGGAGACATGTGCGTTGCTATATAAGGTAGGCGTCTTACACTCACCTCTCACGAAACCAAACTGTAGGGAACTAGTCTTTCCACTACCGCCTCCGGGGAAGAAGTTGGAAGAACTTTCCGACGTTCAAAGTGAAGGCACAAATGCTGGGCCGTCTACCACTGTTTGAGAGAGGAGTTGTGTCTCAAGCTCCTGTCAACCCAGATCTTGCTTCGGGAAGGGAGAAGCGTTTTCAGGACTTCGTGTGAAAGCGTAAGGACAATGCCATAGGCTGAATGGTGAAGGAAAATGTGGGTCGAATGCGACCACCAACTAACAAGTTGTCCCCTAGGGAGGTGTGTGTCTGGAAATGGGAGGAAGCGTAAGGAACGAGCTGTACACTTAAGTCTAAGAGACAATGCTGTGGAGGAGCGGTCCTTCGACTCCCCGCCTCCTTTCCTAAGGATCGAAGCAGCTTGACGCCGAGTGTGAACGGAAGCAGAGGAAAAGCCTGCTATACCTTACTCGTGGAACCACTTTGTATGGAGGGCTTCTCTCAATGAACACCACGGCTCACGACGCTAGAAGGGTTTTCAAACGTACGTGAGTTCGCCAAAGGAAAGCCACAGACTACACTGTGCGAAACAAGTCTGTGTCAAACCGCGCCTTCGAGCTTCCATCTGGCTTCACGGGGAAAACCTAGTCACAACATGAACGTGTGGAACCCTAAACAGGCGGCGTGCACGTCGGTCTGAAGAAACACCACTGCAGAGAAACCGTGTTTCTACCAACCTCTTCCCTGAAAATGGTAGTCTATTCCAAGGTAAGTGTGACAGCGCAAGGCATGTGCCCCATGCCTGCGCCACGGAAATAAGGAGTGGAGATTGTCTCTCCCGGTTCAAACCTTGTTCCGTGAGAAATGTTTTCAAGAGTGCGAGAGAGAGCAGAGGGAAAAGGTCATGCCTTTAAGTCTGAGAAGGAAACCCTGGAAAGCCGTACGCCTACGTATGAGCGGCATTCTGGCGCGAACGTGTGAAGGCATAAAGAATGTGTCCTGGGACGGTGCTTGACAAACCCCTTGTGAAGAAGTCTTCCCTCAGCTATCATATGGTTTCAGGAAGATAAAAGTGTTTTCCGCCGTGGGCGTGAAGGCACGAGGGACGTGCCCTAGAGTGAGCTGTCCGTTTCGAATGTGCCGCCCGTCGTTCCACGAAGAAGGGTGAGTATGGAAATGTATGATGTGAGGAAGCATAGGGAAGATTGCCTACGGGTGTTTAACTCTAAGGACAAATCTAGAGGGTTGCCGTCCGTCGACGACCAGCTCTTTCCCTACGGATGGAAGCGCCGTGTTAAAGCTTAGGGCGAGAGAAAAGAGACGGAATGCGAGATACACCACAGTGGGGAACACGTTGTGTGGAGGGCTTCTCTCCACCAAAGTCTCGGGTCACGAATTTGGAAGGGCCTTCAAATGTACGTGAGCTAGCGTCAGCAGAGCCTTCCACTGAACTCAGAGAAACGAGGCCGCGTCAAACATGATTTCGTGCTAACACCTTGGTTCGCGAAGCGCGAAGCCTTTTGAGATATGTGTGTGAGGGTCTTGCACTCACCTCTCAAGAAACAAAACGGTAGAGCAATAGTCTTCCCACTACCATCTACAGGGAAGAAGACGGAGGAAATGTCCCACGTTAAACGTGAAGGCGCAAGTTACTGTGCCATAGAGCCCTGCTTGGGAAAGAACTTGTGTCGAAAGCTTCTCCCAACTCAGATCTTGTTTCGGGAAGATAGAAGCGCTGTCGGTACTTTGTGTGGAAACACAAGGAAAATGCCACACGCTGAATTGTGAAGAGAAATGTGGGTCGAACGTGACCACCAACACACTCGTTGTCCCCTAGAGAGGTGTGTGTCTGGAAGTGGGAGGAAGCGTAACGGACGTGCTATACACTTAACTCCAAGAAACAACGCTGTGGAGGTGCGGTCCTTCGACTGCCCTTCCTCTTTGCTAAGGAACGAAGCGGCTTGAAGCCAAGTGTGAAAGGAAACGGAGGGCAAGGAAGGGTGATATACCTCACTCGCGGCACAACTTCTGATGGAGGGCTTTTCTCAACGAACAGCATGTGTCACGAAGATAGAAGGGTTTGCGAAAGTATGTGACTTCGCCAAAGGAAAGGCATACACGAATCTCGGCGAACCACGTCTGTGCCGATCGCGACTTCGAGCTTACATCTGGGTTCCCGAGGAATCCATAGTCACATAATGTCTGTGTGGTATCCTACTGCAGAAACACCACTGCAGAGAAACCGTGCGTCTACTATCACCTTCCCTGAAACTGGTAGACTTTTGCAATGGAAGTGGGAAATCGCAAGGAATGTGCCCCGTGCCTGTGCCACGGAAGTAACTAGTGTAAATGTCTGTCGCGATTCGAATCCTGTTCCGTGAGAAGCGTTTCCAAGAGTATGAGAGAGAGCAGATGGAAAAGGTCATGGTTTGAAGCGTGAGAAGGAGACCCGTCAGGAAAGCCATACACGTAAGTCGGGGAAGCACTTTTCGCGTGACATGGTGAAGGCATCTAGAATGTGCCCTGTGACGGTGCTCGAGAAACCACTTGTGAAGAAGGCTTCCCTCAACTGCCGTATCGTTTCCGTAGGAGGAAACTGTTTTCCGTAGTGGGTGTGAAGGCATAAGGGACGTAGACGAGACTTCGCTCTCCGCTTCGAAGGTGCCTGCCGTCGTTACACGAAGAAGGATGTGTATGGAAATGGATGACTGCGGAAGCATAAGGAAGATGGCATGCGTTTGTTTAACTCTAAGAACAAGTCTCGAGGGTTCCCGTCCTTCGACTACCATCTCTTCTCGTAAGGATGCGAAGCCGCTCCTTAAACCTCGTGTGAACGAAAAGAGATGGAACGCGCGATACCGCACAGTGAGGAACACGTTGTGCGGAGGGTTTCTCTCCATTACGTCCTGTGTCATGGAGGTGGATGGGTCTTGCAATGTACGTGGGCTAGCCTCAGTAGCAGTAGTAGCCTGACACTGAATTCT
>NW_028275113.1:0-49869 GCF_037043125.1 Eumetopias jubatus | reverse complement strand
AGATGGCAAAGGGGAGCGTCGGGGCGCCGGGAGCGCGGCCCGCGCGGTGTTCTCCGCGCCCACCCACCCACCGTCCCCCACCCTCCGCCCGAGGGCAAGCGAGGGCCGCCACCAGGCCTTCCCGCCTCTCCACCCCGCCTTGCTCAAAGCCAGCGCCAGCCACCGGCGCCCGCCAGGGACCCTCCTCAGCAGCCCAACCCCATCGCCCTTCCTCCGCCACCCTTCCCTCGCCCACCCACCGACGCCAGGACCCGACTGAGAGACTCGAGAACACGGCTGGCACAGACGAACGCACAGACACTCGGGGAAAGACAGAGACCCAGAGAGAGGGAGATGTAGATAGAGAGGAAGAGACACACAGGGGGAGACACAGACAGAGCATCCAACACACAGACCCGCTCGGACCGCACGACAGACGCACGCAGACCCTGACCTGGATGTGCACAGGGACTCAGACTCAGGTGCCCCCGACAGAAACAGACACACAGCCCACACACACCGCACAGCACACAGCACAGCACAGCACAGCACAGCACAGGACAGCACAGAACACCACACCACAGCACACCACACACACACACACACACACACAGACACACACACACACACACACACACACACACACGGAGGAGGCTGTGTTGGCGAGGAAGCTGGCCCCGGGGAGGGTGGTCGTCCTTGGGCGTGGTTTGGGCGCCCAGGAGCTCCTCGGGGCCCGAGGACTTGCAGCCCAGTCTCCAGGAAACCCGCTCTGCTCCCATTCCTGCCCGGGACCCTCTGTGGCCCTGGGCGCGTACGGGCCATTCTCCTATGCTCTCGTCCTTGACTTGGGGGGCCGCTTTTGCTCGTCGGGCGCCGCGCGCCGCCGTCCCGCCGTGTCGATGAGCGAACGAGCCTCGCTCTTCGCTTCGCCGTTGCGGGGAGACTGAGCACGGACTCGGGTGTCAACGGGTGGTCCCGGGTGCCAACGGGTGAGGGCCCGGGCGGTCGGCCATCTTGTATCATGCCCACACGGAGCGGGGACCCCCGGCCCGGGGGCAAAGGGACGGTGATCCGCCGGGAGGGGGGGAATGCCCGCCCGGGTGGAAGCGCAGCCCAGGGCTGCTGGGGAGAAGGTGGAGGCGTGCCCAGGCAGAAGATGGGGCCGGTTGCCCGGTGTGCCTGGGCACTCGGGGCGGCCCAGGGGAATGGCCAGTGACTCGGTGGATGAGGGCCCGAGGCGCGGGACCTCGGAAGGGCACGCCTGCCTGCCGGGCCGGGGTGCCGTCCCATACGCGCTCCCACCCCCACCCCCACCCCCACCCCGCCCCCTACGCCCACCCCCTCCCCCACACCCCTCCCCCACCCCCGGCCCCACCCCCACCGCGCCCCAAGCCCCCCGTGGTCCTCGCCGCCCTCCCCCTTTACCTCCCTCCGAACCCGCCGCCTCCCCCCGACCCACCCGCCCCCGCCGCCCCCCAGCCCGCCCTTGTTCAAGTGGGCGTGGGCGTGGTGGCTTGCAGGTGGAAGGGCCGGCTGGCGTCCGTTTGCCCGTGCAGCCGGCACCCGCAGCGGGCCCGGGACCCGCGGGGCGGTGCGCGCGTGGCGAGGGGCCGGGGGCCAGGGCGTGTTTGGAGGAAGCCTTGCTGGGTAAGGCGGGGGGGGGGGCTGTGGCGGCAAAGGGAGGGGAAGGGAGGCCGAAGGGGCAAGAAAAGACCAAGAAAAAAAGCCTACAGCACCCGGTATTCCCAGGCGGTCTCCCATCCAAGTACTAACCAGGCCCGACCCTGCTTAGCTTCCGAGATCAGACGAGATCGGGCGCGTTCAGGGTGGTATGGCCGTAGACGTGAGCTGCTGCCACTAGGCGCCCTAAGAGCCTGCTCTGTGCCTCCCGACCCGCGCCCTGCCGCTCTTCGCTCCTCACTCCCCACCCGCCCCCCCTCCTGCCCTGGGCCTTGCACCTGCCTGCCCGCCTGCCTGCCTTCCAACCGGCCCAGGGGACGGGGGCGCCTGCAGCGCCCCCCTGTCGCGAAAGTCCAGGCACTCTCCCGCACGGGGACTCTCCAGTCCCGGCAGCCGCCGCCGCCACCGCCGCCTGGCTCCCGAGATGGCAAAGGGGAGCGTCGGGGCGCCGGGAGCGCGGCCCGCGCGGTGTTCTCCGCGCCCACCCACCCACCGTCCCCCACCCTCCGCCCGAGGGCAAGCGAGGGCCGCCACCAGGCCTTCCCGCCTCTCCACCCCGCCTTGCTCAAAGCCAGCGCCAGCCACCGGCGCCCGCCAGGGACCCTCCTCAGCAGCCCAACCCCATCGCCCTTCCTCCGCCACCCTTCCCTCGCCCACCCACCGACGCCAGGACCCGACTGAGAGACTCGAGAGCACGGCTGGCACAGACGAACGCACACACACTCGGGGAAAGACAGAGACCCAGAGAGAGGGAGATGTAGATAGAGAGGAAGAGACACACAGGGGGAGACACAGACAGAGCATCCAACACACAGACCCACTCGGACCGCACGACAGACGCACGCAGACCCTGACCTGGATGTGCACAGAGACTCAGACTCAGGTGCCCCCGACAGAAACAGACACACAGCCCACACACACCGCACAGCACACAGCACAGCACAGCACAGCACAGCACAGGACAGCACAGAACACCACACCACAGCACACCACACACACACACACACACACACACACACGGAGGAGGCTGTGTTGGCGAGGAAGCTGGCCCCGGGGAGGGTGGTCGTCCTTGGGCATGGTTTGGGCGCCCAGGAGCTCCTCGGGGCCCGAGGACTTGCAGCCCAGTCTCCAGGAAACCCGCTCTGCCCCCATTCCTGCCCGGGACCCTCTGTGGCCCTGGGCGCGTACGGGCCATTCTCCTATGCTCTCGTCCTTGACTTGGGGGGCCGCTTTTGCTCGTCGGGCGCCGCGCGCCGCCGTCCCGCCGTGTCGATGAGCGAACGAGCCTCGCTCTTCGCTTCGCCGTTGCGGGAGACTGAGCACGGAGTCGGGTGTCAACGGGTGGTCCCGGGTGCCAACGGGTGAGGGTCCGGGCGATCGGCCAACTTGTACCATGCCCACACGGAGCGGGGACCCCCGGCCCGGGGGCAAAGGGACGGTGATCCGCCGGGAGGGGGGGAATGCCCGCCCGGGTGGAAGCGCAGCCCAGGGCTGCTGGGGAGAAGGTGGAGGCGTGCCCAGGCAGAAGATGGGGCCGGTTGCCCGGTGTGCCTGGGCACTCGGGGCGGCCCAGGGGAATGGCCAGTGACTCGGTGGATGAGGGCCCGAGGCGCGGGAACTCGGAAGGGCACGCCTGCCTGCCGGGCCGGGGTGCCGTCCCATACGCGCTCCCACCCCCACCCCCTCCCCACCCCGCCCCCTACGCCCACCCTCTCCCCCACACCCCTCCCCCACACCCGGCCCCACCCCCACCGCGCCCCAAGCCCGCCGCGGTCCTCGCCGCCCTCCCCCTTTACCTCCCTCCGAACCCGCCGCCTCCCCCCGACCCACCCGCCCCCGCCGCCCCCCAGCCCGCCCTTGTTCAAGTGGGCGTGGGCGTGGTGGCTTGCAGGTGGAAGGGCCGGCTGGCGGCCGTTTGCCCGTGCAGCCGGCACCCGCAGCGGGCCCGGGACCCGCGGGGCGGTGCGCGCGTGGCGAGGGGCCGGGGGCCAGGGCGTGTTTGGAGGAAGCCTTGCTGGGTAAGGCGGGGGGGGGGGGGCTGTGGCGGCAAAGGGAGGGGAAGGGAGGCCGAAGGGGCAAGAAAAGACCAAGAAAAAAAGCCTACAGCACCCGGTATTCCCAGGCGGTCTCCCATCCAAGTACTAACCAGGCCCGACCCTGCTTAGCTTCCGAGATCAGACGAGATCGGGCGCGTTCAGGGTGGTATGGCCGTAGACGTGAGCTGCTGCCACTAGGCGCCCTAAGAGCCTGCTCTGTGCCTCCCGACCCGCGCCCTGCCGCTCTTCGCTCCTCACTCCCCACCCGCCCCCCCTCCTGCCCTGGGCCTTGCACCTGCCTGCCCGCCTGCCTGCCTTCCAACCGGCCCAGGGGACGGGGGCGCCTGCAGCGCCCCCCTGTCGCGAAAGTCCAGGCACTCTCCCGCACGGGGACTCTCCAGTCCCGGCAGCCGCCGCCGCCACCGCCGCCTGGCTCCCGAGATGGCAAAGGGGAGCTTCGGGGCGCCGGGAGCGCGGCCCGCGCGGTGTTCTCCGCGCCCACCCACCCACCGTCCCCCACCCTCCGCCCGAGGGCAAGCGAGGGCCGCCACCAGGCCTTCCCGCCTCTCCACCCCGCCTTGCTCAAAGCCAGCGCCAGCCACCGGCGCCCGCCAGGGACCCTCCTCAGCAGCCCAACCCCATCGCCCTTCCTCCGCCACCCTTCCCTCGCCCACCCACCGACGCCAGGACCCGACTGAGAGACTCGAGAGCACGGCTGGCACAGACGAACGCACAGACACTCGGGGAAAGACAGAGACCCAGAGAGAGGGAGATGTAGATAGAGAGGAAGAGACACACAGGGGGAGACACAGACAGAGCATCCAACACACAGACCCGCTCGGACCGCACGACAGACGCACGCAGACCCTGACCTGGATGTGCACAGGGACTCAGACTCAGGTGCCCCCGACAGAAACAGACACACAGCCCACACACACCGCACAGCACACAGCACAGCACAGCACAGCACAGCACAGGACAGCACAGAACACCACACCACAGCACACCACACACACACACACATACACACAGACACACACACACACACACACACACACACACACACGGAGGAGGCTGTGTTGGCGAGGAAGCTGGCCCCGGGGAGGGTGGTCGTCCTTGGGCGTGGTTTGGGCGCCCAGGAGCTCCTCGGGGCCCGAGGACTTGCAGCCCAGTCTCCAGGAAACCCGCTCTGCTCCCATTCCTGCCCGGGACCCTCTGTGGCCCTGGGCGCGTACGGGCCATTCTCCTATGCTCTCGTCCTTGACTTGGGGGGCCGCTTTTGCTCGTCGGGCGCCGCGCGCCGCCGTCCCGCCGTGTCGATGAGCGAGCGAGCCTCGCTCTTCGCTTCGCCGTTGCGGGGAGACTGAGCACGGACTCGGGTGTCAACGGGTGGTCCCGGGTGCCAACGGGTGAGGGCCCGGGCGGTCGGCCATCTTGTATCATGCCCACACGGAGCGGGGACCCCCGGCCCGGGGGCAAAGGGACGGTGATCCGCCGGGAGGGGGGGAATGCCCGCCCGGGTGGAAGCGCAGCCCAGGGCTGCTGGGGAGAAGGTGGAGGCGTGCCCAGGCAGAAGATGGGGCCGGTTGCCCGGTGTGCCTGGGCACTCGGGGCGGCCCAGGGGAATGGCCAGTGACTCGGTGGATGAGGGCCCGAGGCGCGGGACCTCGGAAGGGCACGCCTGCCTGCCGGGCCGGGGTGCCGTCCCATACGCGCTCCCACCCCCACCCCCACCCCCACCCCGCCCCCTACGCCTACCCCCTCCCCCACACCCCTCCCCCACCCCCGGCCCCACCCCCACCGCGCCCCCTACGCCCACCCCCTCCCCCACACCCCTCCCCCACCCCCACCCCCACCCCCACCCCGCCCCCTACGCCCACCCTCTCCCCCACACCCCTCCCCCACACCCGGCCCCACCCCCACCGCGCCCCAAGCCCGCCGCGGTCCTCGCCGCCCTCCCCCTTTACCTCCCTCCGAACCCGCCGCCTCCCCCCGACCCACCCGCCCCCGCCGCCCCCCAGCCCGCCCTTGTTCAAGTGGGCGTGGGCGTGGTGGCTTGCAGGTGGAAGGGCCGGCTGGCGGCCGTTTGCCCGTGCAGCCGGCACCCGCAGCGGGCCCGGGACCCGCGGGGCGGTGCGCGCGTGGCGAGGGGCCGGGGGCCAGGGGGTGTTTGGAGGAAGCCTTGCTGGGTAAGGCGGGGGGGGGGGCTGTGGCGGCAAAGGGAGGGGAAGGAGGCCGAAGGGGCAAGAAAAGACCAAGAAAAAAAGCCTACAGCACCCGGTATTCCCAGGCGGTCTCCCATCCAAGTACTAACCAGGCCCGACCCTGCTTAGCTTCCGAGATCAGACGAGATCGGGCGCGTTCAGGGTGGTATGGCCGTAGACGTGAGCTGCTGCCACTAGGCGCCCTAAGAGCCTGCTCTGTGCCTCCCGACCCGCGCCCTGCCGCTCTTCGCTCCTCACTCCCCACCCGCCCCCCCTCCTGCCCTGGGCCTTGCACCTGCCTGCCCGCCTGCCTGCCTTCCAACCGGCCCAGGGGACGGGGGCGCCTGCAGCGCCCCCCTGTCGCGAAAGTCCAGGCACTCTCCCGCACGGGGACTCTCCAGTCCCGGCAGCCGCCGCCGCCACCGCCGCCTGGCTCCCGAGATGGCAAAGGGGAGCGTCGGGGCGCCGGGAGCGCGGCCCGCGCGGTGTTCTCCGCGCCCACCCACCCACCGTCCCCCACCCTCCGCCCGAGGGCAAGCGAGGGCCGCCACCAGGCCTTCCCGCCTCTCCACCCCGCCTTGCTCAAAGCCAGCGCCAGCCACCGGCGCCCGCCAGGGACCCTCCTCAGCAGCCCAACCCCATCGCCCTTCCTCCGCCACCCTTCCCTCGCCCACCCACCGACGCCAGGACCCGACTGAGAGACTCGAGAGCACGGCTGGCACAGACGAACGCACAGACACTCGGGGAAAGACAGAGACCCAGAGAGAGGGAGATGTAGATAGAGAGGAAGAGACACACAGGGGGAGACACAGACAGAGCATCCAACACACAGACCCGCTCGGACCGCACGACAGACGCACGCAGACCCTGACCTGGATGTGCACAGGGACTCAGACTCAGGTGCCCCCGACAGAAACAGACACACAGCCCACACACACCGCACAGCACACAGCACAGCACAGCACAGCACAGCACAGGACAGCACAGAACACCACACCACAGCACACCACACACACACACACACACACACAGACACACACACACACACACACACACGGAGGAGGCTGTGTTGGCGAGGAAGCTGGCCCCGGGGAGGGTGGTCGTCCTTGGGCGTGGTTTGGGCGCCCAGGAGCTCCTCGGGGCCCGAGGACTTGCAGCCCAGTCTCCAGGAAACCCGCTCTGCTCCCATTCCTGCCCGGGACCCTCTGTGGCCCTGGGCGCGTACGGGCCATTCTCCTATGCTCTCGTCCTTGACTTGGGGGGCCGCTTTTGCTCGTCGGGCGCCGCGCGCCGCCGTCCCGCCGTGTCGATGAGCGAACGAGCCTCGCTCTTCGCTTCGCCGTTGCGGGGAGACTGAGCACGGACTCGGGTGTCAACGGGTGGTCCCGGGTGCCAACGGGTGAGGGCCCGGGCGGTCGGCCATCTTGTATCATGCCCACACGGAGCGGGGACCCCCGGCCCGGGGGCAAAGGGACGGTGATCCGCCGGGAGGGGGGGAATGCCCGCCCGGGTGGAAGCGCAGCCCAGGGCGGCTGGGGAGAAGGTGGAGGCGTGCCCAGGCAGAAGATGGGGCCGGTTGCCCGGTGTGTCTGGGCACTCGGGGCGGCCCAGGGGAATGGCCAGTGACTCGGTGGATGAGGGCCCGAGGCGCGGGACCTCGGAAGGGCACGCCTGCCTGCCGGGCAGGGGTGCCGTCCCATACGCGCTCCCACCCCCACCCCCACCCCGCCCCCTACGCCCACCCCCTCCCCCACACCCCTCCCCCACCCCCGGCCCCACCCCCACCGCGCCCCAAGCCCGCCGCGGTCCTCGCCGCCCTCCCCCTTTACCTCCCTCCGAACCCGCCGCCTCCCCCCGACCCACCCGCCCCCGCCGCCCCCCAGCCCGCCCTTGTTCAAGTGGGCGTGGGCGTGGTGGCTTGCAGGTGGAAGGGCCGGCTGGCGGCCGTTTGCCCGTGCAGCCGGCACCCGCAGCGGGCCCGGGACCCGCGGGGCGGTGCGCGCGTGGCGAGGGGCCGGGGGCCAGGGCGTGTTTGGAGGAAGCCTTGCTGGGTAAGGCGGGGGGGGGGGGCTGTGGCGGCAAAGGGAGGGGAAGGGAGGCCGAAGGGGCAAGAAAAGACCAAGAAAAAAAGCCTACAGCACCCGGTATTCCCAGGCGGTCTCCCATCCAAGTACTAACCAGGCCCGACCCTGCTTAGCTTCCGAGATCAGACGAGATCGGGCGCGTTCAGGGTGGTATGGCCGTAGACGTGAGCTGCTGCCACTAGGCGCCCTAAGAGCCTGCTCTGTGCCTCCCGACCCGCGCCCTGCCGCTCTTCGCTCCTCACTCCCCACCCGCCCCCCCTCCTGCCCTGGGCCTTGCACCTGCCTGCCCGCCTGCCTGCCTTCCAACCGGCCCAGGGGACGGGGGCGCCTGCAGCGCCCCCCTGTCGCGAAAGTCCAGGCACTCTCCCGCACGGGGACTCTCCAGTCCCGGCAGCCGCCGCCGCCACCGCCGCCTGGCTCCCGAGATGGCAAAGGGGAGCGTCGGGGCGCCGGGAGCGCGGCCCGCGCGGTGTTCTCCGCGCCCACCCACCCACCGTCCCCCACCCTCCGCCCGAGGGCAAGCGAGGGCCGCCACCAGGCCTTCCCGCCTCTCCACCCCGCCTTGCTCAAAGCCAGCGCCAGCCACCGGCGCCCGCCAGGGACCCTCCTCAGCAGCCCAACCCCATCGCCCTTCCTCCGCCACCCTTCCCTCGCCCACCCACCGACGCCAGGACCCGACTGAGAGACTCGAGAGCACGGCTGGCACAGACGAACGCACACACACTCGGGGAAAGACAGAGACCCAGAGAGAGGGAGATGTAGATAGAGAGGAAGAGACACACAGGGGGAGACACAGACAGAGCATCCAACACACAGACCCACTCGGACCGCACGACAGACGCACGCAGACCCTGACCTGGATGTGCACAGAGACTCAGACTCAGGTGCCCCCGACAGAAACAGACACACAGCCCACACACACCGCACAGCACACAGCACAGCACAGCACAGCACAGCACAGGACAGCACAGAACACCACACCACAGCACACCACACACACACACACACACACACACACACACACACACACACACACACACACGGAGGAGGCTGTGTTGGCGAGGAAGCTGGCCCCGGGGAGGGTGGTCGTCCTTGGGCATGGTTTGGGCGCCCAGGAGCTCCTCGGTGCCCGAGGACTTGCAGCCCAGTCTCCAGGAAACCCGCTCTGCCCCCATTCCTGCCCGGGACCCTCTGTGGCCCTGGGCGCGTACGGGCCATTCTCCTATGCTCTCGTCCTTGACTTGGGGGGCCGCTTTTGCTCGTCGGGCGCCGCGCGCCGCCGTCCCGCCGTGTCGATGAGCGAACGAGCCTCGCTCTTCGCTTCGCCGTTGCGGGAGACTGAGCACGGAGTCGGGTGTCAACGGGTGGTCCCGGGTGCCAACGGGTGAGGGCCCGGGCGATCGGCCAACTTGTACCATGCCCACACGGAGCGGGGACCCCCGGCCCGGGGGCAAAGGGACGGTGATCCGCCGGGAGGGGGGGAATGCCCGCCCGGGTGGAAGCGCAGCCCAGGGCTGCTGGGGAGAAGGTGGAGGCGTGCCCAGGCAGAAGATGGGGCCGGTTGCCCGGTGTGCCTGGGCACTCGGGGCGGCCCAGGGGAATGGCCAGTGACTCGGTGGATGAGGGCCCGAGGCGCGGGACCTCGGAAGGGCACGCCTGCCTGCCGGGCCGGGGTGCCGTCCCATACGCGCTCCCACCCCCACCCCCTCCCCCACCCCGCCCCCTACGCCCACCCTCTCCCCCACACCCCTCCCCCACACCCGGCCCCACCCCCACCGCGCCCCAAGCCCGCCGCGGTCCTCGCCGCCCTCCCCCTTTACCTCCCTCCGAACCCGCCGCCTCCCCCCGACCCACCCGCCCCCGCCGCCCCCCAGCCCGCCCTTGTTCAAGTGGGCGTGGGCGTGGTGGCTTGCAGGTGGAAGGGCCGGCTGGCGGCCGTTTGCCCGTGCAGCCGGCACCCGCAGCGGGCCCGGGACCCGCGGGGCGGTGCGCGCGTGGCGAGGGGCCGGGGGCCAGGGCGTGTTTGGAGGAAGCCTTGCTGGGTAAGGCGGGGGGGGGGGCTGTGGCGGCAAAGGGAGGGGAAGGGAGGCCGAAGGGGCAAGAAAAGACCAAGAAAAAAAGCCTACAGCACCCGGTATTCCCAGGCGGTCTCCCATCCAAGTACTAACCAGGCCCGACCCTGCTTAGCTTCCGAGATCAGACGAGATCGGGCGCGTTCAGGGTGGTATGGCCGTAGACGTGAGCTGCTGCCACTAGGCGCCCTAAGAGCCTGCTCTGTGCCTCCCGACCCGCGCCCTGCCGCTCTTCGCTCCTCACTCCCCACCCGCCCCCCCTCCTGCCCTGGGCCTTGCACCTGCCTGCCCGCCTGCCTGCCTTCCAACCGGCCCAGGGGACGGGGGCGCCTGCAGCGCCCCCCTGTCGCGAAAGTCCAGGCACTCTCCCGCACGGGGACTCTCCAGTCCCGGCAGCCGCCGCCGCCACCGCCGCCTGGCTCCCGAGATGGCAAAGGGGAGCGTCGGGGCGCCGGGAGCGCGGCCCGCGCGGTGTTCTCCGCGCCCACCCACCCACCGTCCCCCACCCTCCGCCCGAGGGCAAGCGAGGGCCGCCACCAGGCCTTCCCGCCTCTCCACCCCGCCTTGCTCAAAGCCAGCGCCAGCCACCGGCGCCCGCCAGGGACCCTCCTCAGCAGCCCAACCCCATCGCCCTTCCTCCGCCACCCTTCCCTCGCCCACCCACCGACGCCAGGACCCGACTGAGAGACTCGAGAGCACGGCTGGCACAGACGAACGCACACACACTCGGGGAAAGACAGAGACCCAGAGAGAGGGAGATGTAGATAGAGAGGAAGAGACACACAGGGGGAGACACAGACAGAGCATCCAACACACAGACCCACTCGGACCGCACGACAGACGCACGCAGACCCTGACCTGGATGTGCACAGAGACTCAGACTCAGGTGCCCCCGACAGAAACAGACACACAGCCCACACACACCGCACAGCACACAGCACAGCACAGCACAGCACAGCACAGGACAGCACAGAACACCACACCACAGCACACCACACACACACACACACACACACACACACACACACACACACACACACACACGGAGGAGGCTGTGTTGGCGAGGAAGCTGGCCCCGGGGAGGGTGGTCGTCCTTGGGCATGGTTTGGGCGCCCAGGAGCTCCTCGGGGCCCGAGGACTTGCAGCCCAGTCTCCAGGAAACCCGCTCTGCCCCCATTCCTGCCCGGGACCCTCTGTGGCCCTGGGCGCGTACGGGCCATTCTCCTATGCTCTCGTCCTTGACTTGGGGGGCCGCTTTTGCTCGTCGGGCGCCGCGCGCCGCCGTCCCGCCGTGTCGATGAGCGAACGAGCCTCGCTCTTCGCTTCGCCGTTGCGGGAGACTGAGCACGGAGTCGGGTGTCAACGGGTGGTCCCGGGTGCCAACGGGTGAGGGCCCGGGCGATCGGCCAACTTGTACCATGCCCACACGGAGCGGGGACCCCCGGCCCGGGGGCAAAGGGACGGTGATCCGCCGGGAGGGGGGGAATGCCCGCCCGGGTGGAAGCGCAGCCCAGGGCTGCTGGGGAGAAGGTGGAGGCGTGCCCAGGCAGAAGATGGGGCCGGTTGCCCGGTGTGCCTGGGCACTCGGGGCGGCCCAGGGGAATGGCCAGTGACTCGGTGGATGAGGGCCCGAGGCGCGGGACCTCGGAAGGGCACGCCTGCCTGCCGGGCCGGGGTGCCGTCCCATACGCGCTCCCACCCCCACCCCCTCCCCCACCCCGCCCCCTACGCCCACCCTCTCCCCCACACCCCTCCCCCACCCCCGGCCCCACCCCCACCGCGCCCCAAGCCCGCCGCGGTCCTCGCCGCCCTCCCCCTTTACCTCCCTCCGAACCCGCCGCCTCCCCCCGACCCACCCGCCCCCGCCGCCCCCCAGCCCGCCCTTGTTCAAGTGGGCGTGGGCGTGGTGGCTTGCAGGTGGAAGGGCCGGCTGGCGGCCGTTTGCCCGTGCAGCCGGCACCCGCAGCGGGCCCGGGACCCGCGGGGCGGTGCGCGCGTGGCGAGGGGCCGGGGGCCAGGGGGTGTTTGGAGGAAGCCTTGCTGGGTAAGGCGGGGGGGGGGGGCTGTGGCGGCAAAGGGAGGGGAAGGAGGCCGAAGGGGCAAGAAAAGACCAAGAAAAAAAGCCTACAGCACCCGGTATTCCCAGGCGGTCTCCCATCCAAGTACTAACCAGGCCCGACCCTGCTTAGCTTCCGAGATCAGACGAGATCGGGCGCGTTCAGGGTGGTATGGCCGTAGACGTGAGCTGCTGCCACTAGGCGCCCTAAGATCCTGCTCTGTGCCTCCCGACCCGCGCCCTGCCGCTCTTCGCTCCTCACTCCCCACCCGCCCCCCCCTCCTGCCCTGGGCCTTGCACCTGCCTGCCCGCCTGCCTGCCTTCCAACCGGCCCAGGGGACGGGGGCGCCTGCAGCGCCCCCCTGTCGCGAAAGTCCAGGCACTCTCCCGCACGGGGACTCTCCAGTCCCGGCAGCCGCCGCCGCCACCGCCGCCTGGCTCCCGAGATGGCAAAGGGGAGCGTCGGGGCGCCGGGAGCGCGGCCCGCGCGGTGTTCTCCGCGCCCACCCACCCACCGTCCCCCACCCTCCGCCCGAGGGCAAGCGAGGGCCGCCACCAGGCCTTCCCGCCTCTCCACCCCGCCTTGCTCAAAGCCAGCGCCAGCCACCGGCGCCCGCCAGGGACCCTCCTCAGCAGCCCAACCCCATCGCCCTTCCTCCGCCACCCTTCCCTCGCCCACCCACCGACGCCAGGACCCGACTGAGAGACTCGAGAGCACGGCTGGCACAGACGAACGCACAGACACTCGGGGAAAGACAGAGACCCAGAGAGAGGGAGATGTAGATAGAGAGGAAGAGACACACAGGGGGAGACACAGACAGAGCATCCAACACACAGACCCGCTCGGACCGCACGACAGACGCACGCAGACCCTGACCTGGATGTGCACAGGGACTCAGACTCAGGTGCCCCCGACAGAAACAGACACACAGCCCACACACACCGCACAGCACACAGCACAGCACAGCACAGCACAGCACAGGACAGCACACAACACCACACCACAGCACACCACACACACACACACACACACAGACACACACACACACACACACACACACGGAGGAGGCTGTGTTGGCGAGGAAGCTGGCCCCGGGGAGGGTGGTCGTCCTTGGGCGTGGTTTGGGCGCCCAGGAGCTCCTCGGGGCCCGAGGACTTGCAGCCCAGTCTCCAGGAAACCCGCTCTGCTCCCATTCCTGCCCGGGACCCTCTGTGGCCCTGGGCGCGTACGGGCCATTCTCCTATGCTCTCGTCCTTGACTTGGGGGGCCGCTTTTGCTCGTCGGGCGCCGCGCGCCGCCGTCCCGCCGTGTCGATGAGCGAACGAGCCTCGCTCTTCGCTTCGCCGTTGCGGGGAGACTGAGCACGGACTCGGGTGTCAACGGGTGGTCCCGGGTGCCAACGGGTGAGGGCCCGGGCGGTCGGCCATCTTGTATCATGCCCACACGGAGCGGGGACCCCCGGCCCGGGGGCAAAGGGACGGTGATCCGCCGGGAGGGGGGGAATGCCCGCCCGGGTGGAAGCGCAGCCCAGGGCTGCTGGGGAGAAGGTGGAGGCGTGCCCAGGCAGAAGATGGGGCCGGTTGCCCGGTGTGCCTGGGCACTCGGGGCGGCCCAGGGGAATGGCCAGTGACTCGGTGGATGAGGGCCCGAGGCGCGGGACCTCGGAAGGGCACGCCTGCCTGCCGGGCCGGGGTGCCGTCCCATACGCGCTCCCACCCCCACCCCCACCCCCACCCCGCCCCCTACGCCCACCCTCTCCCCCACACCCCTCCCCCACCCCCGGCCCCACCCCCACCGCGCCCCAAGCCCGCCGCGGTCCTCGCCGCCCTCCCCCTTTACCTCCCTCCGAACCCGCCGCCTCCCCCCGACCCACCCGCCCCCGCCGCCCCCCAGCCCGCCCTTGTTCAAGTGGGCGTGGGCGTGGTGGCTTGCAGGTGGAAGGGCCGGCTGGCGGCCGTTTGCCCGTGCAGCCGGCACCCGCAGCGGGCCCGGGACCCGCGGGGCGGTGCGCGCGTGGCGAGGGGCCGGGGGCCATGGCGTGTTTGGAGGAAGCCTTGCTGGGTAAGGCGGGGGGGGGGGGGGCTGTGGCGGCAAAGGGAGGGGAAGGGAGGCCGAAGGGGCAAGAAAAGACCAAGAAAAAAAGCCTACAGCACCCGGTATTCCCAGGCGGTCTCCCATCCAAGTACTAACCAGGCCCGACCCTGCTTAGCTTCCGAGATCAGACGAGATCGGGCGCGTTCAGGGTGGTATGGCCGTAGACGTGAGCTGCTGCCACTAGGCGCCCTAAGAGCCTGCTCTGTGCCTCCCGACCCGCGCCCTGCCGCTCTTCGCTCCTCACTCCCCACCCGCCCCCCCTCCTGCCCTGGGCCTTGCACCTGCCTGCCCGCCTGCCTGCCTTCCAACCGGCCCAGGGGACGGGGGCGCCTGCAGCGCCCCCCTGTCGCGAAAGTCCAGGCACTCTCCCGCACGGGGACTCTCCAGTCCCGGCAGCCGCCGCCGCCACCGCCGCCTGGCTCCCGAGATGGCAAAGGGGAGCGTCGGGGCGCCGGGAGCGCGGCCCGCGCGGTGTTCTCCGCGCCCACCCACCCACCGTCCCCCACCCTCCGCCCGAGGGCAAGCGAGGGCCGCCACCAGGCCTTCCCGCCTCTCCACCCCGCCTTGCTCAAAGCCAGCGCCAGCCACCGGCGCCCGCCAGGGACCCTCCTCAGCAGCCCAACCCCATCGCCCTTCCTCCGCCACCCTTCCCTCGCCCACCCACCGACGCCAGGACCCGACTGAGAGACTCGAGAGCACGGCTGGCACAGACGAACGCACAGACACTCGGGGAAAGACAGAGACCCAGAGAGAGGGAGATGTAGATAGAGAGGAAGAGACACACAGGGGGAGACACAGACAGAGCATCCAACACACAGACCCGCTCGGACCGCACGACAGACGCACGCAGACCCTGACCTGGATGTGCACAGGGACTCAGACTCAGGTGCCCCCGACAGAAACAGACACACAGCCCACACACACCGCACAGCACACAGCACAGCACAGCACAGCACAGGACAGCACAGAACACCACACCACAGCACACCACACACACACACACACACACACAAACACACACACACACACGGAGGAGGCTGTGTTGGCGAGGAAGCTGGCCCCGGGGAGGGTGGTCGTCCTTGGGCGTGGTTTGGGCGCCCAGGAGCTCCTCGGGGCCCGAGGACTTGCAGCCCAGTCTCCAGGAAACCCGCTCTGCTCCCATTCCTGCCCGGGACCCTCTGTGGCCCTGGGCGCGTACGGGCCATTCTCCTATGCTCTCGTCCTTGACTTGGGGGGCCGCTTTTGCTCGTCGGGCGCCGCGCGCCGCCGTCCCGCCGTGTCGATGAGCGAGCGAGCCTCGCTCTTCGCTTCGCCGTTGCGGGGAGACTGAGCACGGACTCGGGTGTCAACGGGTGGTCCCGGGTGCCAACGGGTGAGGGCCCGGGCGGTCGGCCATCTTGTATCATGCCCACACGGAGCGGGGACCCCCGGCCCGGGGGCAAAGGGACGGTGATCCGCCGGGAGGGGGGGAATGCCCGCCCGGGTGGAAGCGCAGCCCAGGGCTGCTGGGGAGAAGGTGGAGGCGTGCCCAGGCAGAAGATGGGGCCGGTTGCCCGGTGTGCCTGGGCACTCGGGGCGGCCCAGGGGAATGGCCAGTGACTCGGTGGATGAGGGCCCGAGGCGCGGGACCTCGGAAGGGCACGCCTGCCTGCCGGGCCGGGGTGCCGTCCCATACGCGCTCCCACCCCCACCCCCACCCCCACCCCGCCCCCTACGCCTACCCCCTCCCCCACACCCCTCCCCCAACCCCGGCCCCACCCCCACCGCGCCCCCTACGCCCACCCCCTCCCCCACACCCCTCCCCCACCCCCACCCCCACCCCCACCCCGCCCCCTACGCCCACCCTCTCCCCCACACCCCTCCCCCACCCCCGGCCCCAACCCACCGCGCCCCAAGCCCGCCGCGGTCCTCGCCGCCCTCCCCCTTTACCTCCCTCCGAACCCGCCGCCTCCCCCCGACCCACCCGCCCCCGCCGCCCCCCAGCCCGCCCTTGTTCAAGTGGGCGTGGGCGTGGTGGCTTGCAGGTGGAAGGGCCGGCTGGCGGCCGTTTGCCCGTGCAGCCGGCACCCGCAGCGGGCCCGGGACCCGCGGGGCGGTGCGCGCGTGGCGAGGGGCCGGGGGCCAGGGGGTGTTTGGAGGAAGCCTTGCTGGGTAAGGCGGGGGGGGGGGCTGTGGCGGCAAAGGGAGGGGAAGGGAGGCCGAAGGGGCAAGAAAAGACCAAGAAAAAAAGCCTACAGCACCCGGTATTCCCAGGCGGTCTCCCATCCAAGTACTAACCAGGCCCGACCCTGCTTAGCTTCCGAGATCAGACGAGATCGGGCGCGTTCAGGGTGGTATGGCCGTAGACGTGAGCTGCTGCCACTAGGCGCCCTAAGAGCCTGCTCTGTGCCTCCCGACCCGCGCCCTGCCGCTCTTCGCTCCTCACTCCCCACCCGCCCCCCCTCCTGCCCTGGGCCTTGCACCTGCCTGCCCGCCTGCCTGCCTTCCAACCGGCCCAGGGGACGGGGGCGCCTGCAGCGCCCCCCTGTCGCGAAAGTCCAGGCACTCTCCCGCACGGGGACTCTCCAGTCCCGGCAGCCGCCGCCGCCACCGCCGCCTGGCTCCCGAGATGGCAAAGGGGAGCGTCGGGGCGCCGGGAGCGCGGCCCGCGCGGTGTTCTCCGCGCCCACCCACCCACCGTCCCCCACCCTCCGCCCGAGGGCAAGCGAGGGCCGCCACCAGGCCTTCCCGCCTCTCCACCCCGCCTTGCTCAAAGCCAGCGCCAGCCACCGGCGCCCGCCAGGGACCCTCCTCAGCAGCCCAACCCCATCGCCCTTCCTCCGCCACCCTTCCCTCGCCCACCCACCGACGCCAGGACCCGACTGAGAGACTCGAGAGCACGGCTGGCACAGACGAACGCACAGACACTCGGGGAAAGACAGAGACCCAGAGAGAGGGAGATGTAGATAGAGAGGAAGAGACACACAGGGGGAGACACAGACAGAGCATCCAACACACAGACCCGCTCGGACCGCACGACAGACGCACGCAGACCCTGACCTGGATGTGCACAGGGACTCAGACTCAGGTGCCCCCGACAGAAACAGACACACAGCCCACACACACCGCACAGCACACAGCACAGCACAGCACAGCACAGCACAGGACAGCACAGAACACCACACCACAGCACACCACACACACACACACACACACACACACACACACACACACACACACACGGAGGAGGCTGTGTTGGCGAGGAAGCTGGCCCCGGGGAGGGTGGTCGTCCTTGGGCATGGTTTGGGCGCCCAGGAGCTCCTCGGTGCCCGAGGACTTGCAGCCCAGTCTCCAGGAAACCCGCTCTGCCCCCATTCCTGCCCGGGACCCTCTGTGGCCCTGGGCGCGTACGGGCCATTCTCCTATGCTCTCGTCCTTGACTTGGGGGGCCGCTTTTGCTCGTCGGGCGCCGCGCGCCGCCGTCCCGCCGTGTCGATGAGCGAACGAGCCTCGCTCTTCGCTTCGCCGTTGCGGGAGACTGAGCACGGAGTCGGGTGTCAACGGGTGGTCCCGGGTGCCAACGGGTGAGGGCCCGGGCGATCGGCCAACTTGTACCATGCCCACACGGAGCGGGGACCCCCGGCCCGGGGGCAAAGGGACGGTGATCCGCCGGGAGGGGGGGAATGCCCGCCCGGGTGGAAGCGCAGCCCAGGGCTGCTGGGGAGAAGGTGGAGGCGTGCCCAGGCAGAAGATGGGGCCGGTTGCCCGGTGTGCCTGGGCACTCGGGGCGGCCCAGGGGAATGGCCAGTGACTCGGTGGATGAGGGCCCGAGGCGCGGGACCTCGGAAGGGCACGCCTGCCTGCCGGGCCGGGGTGCCGTCCCATACGCGCTCCCACCCCCACCCCCTCCCCCACCCCGCCCCCTACGCCCACCCTCTCCCCCACACCCCTCCCCCACACCCGGCCCCACCCCCACCGCGCCCCAAGCCCGCCGCGGTCCTCGCCGCCCTCCCCCTTTACCTCCCTCCGAACCCGCCGCCTCCCCCCGACCCACCCGCCCCCGCCGCCCCCCAGCCCGCCCTTGTTCAAGTGGGCGTGGGCGTGGTGGCTTGCAGGTGGAAGGGCCGGCTGGCGGCCGTTTGCCCGTGCAGCCGGCACCCGCAGCGGGCCCGGGACCCGCGGGGCGGTGCGCGCGTGGCGAGGGGCCGGGGGCCAGGGCGTGTTTGGAGGAAGCCTTGCTGGGTAAGGCGGGGGGGGGGGCTGTGGCGGCAAAGGGAGGGGAAGGGAGGCCGAAGGGGCAAGAAAAGACCAAGAAAAAAAGCCTACAGCACCCGGTATTCCCAGGCGGTCTCCCATCCAAGTACTAACCAGGCCCGACCCTGCTTAGCTTCCGAGATCAGACGAGATCGGGCGCGTTCAGGGTGGTATGGCCGTAGACGTGAGCTGCTGCCACTAGGCGCCCTAAGAGCCTGCTCTGTGCCTCCCGACCCGCGCCCTGCCGCTCTTCGCTCCTCACTCCCCACCCGCCCCCCCTCCTGCCCTGGGCCTTGCACCTGCCTGCCCGCCTGCCTGCCTTCCAACCGGCCCAGGGGACGGGGGCGCCTGCAGCGCCCCCCTGTCGCGAAAGTCCAGGCACTCTCCCGCACGGGGACTCTCCAGTCCCGGCAGCCGCCGCCGCCACCGCCGCCTGGCTCCCGAGATGGCAAAGGGGAGCGTCGGGGCGCCGGGAGCGCGGCCCGCGCGGTGTTCTCCGCGCCCACCCACCCACCGTCCCCCACCCTCCGCCCGAGGGCAAGCGAGGGCCGCCACCAGGCCTTCCCGCCTCTCCACCCCGCCTTGCTCAAAGCCAGCGCCAGCCACCGGCGCCCGCCAGGGACCCTCCTCAGCAGCCCAACCCCATCGCCCTTCCTCCGCCACCCTTCCCTCGCCCACCCACCGACGCCAGGACCCGACTGAGAGACTCGAGAGCACGGCTGGCACAGACGAACGCACACACACTCGGGGAAAGACAGAGACCCAGAGAGAGGGAGATGTAGATAGAGAGGAAGAGACACACAGGGGGAGACACAGACAGAGCATCCAACACACAGACCCACTCGGACCGCACGACAGACGCACGCAGACCCTGACCTGGATGTGCACAGAGACTCAGACTCAGGTGCCCCCGACAGAAACAGACACACAGCCCACACACACCGCACAGCACACAGCACAGCACAGCACAGCACAGCACAGGACAGCACAGAACACCACACCACAGCACACCACACACACACACACACACACACACACACACACACACACACACACACACGGAGGAGGCTGTGTTGGCGAGGAAGCTGGCCCCGGGGAGGGTGGTCGTCCTTGGGCATGGTTTGGGCGCCCAGGAGCTCCTCGGGGCCCGAGGACTTGCAGCCCAGTCTCCAGGAAACCCGCTCTGCCCCCATTCCTGCCCGGGACCCTCTGTGGCCCTGGGCGCGTACGGGCCATTCTCCTATGCTCTCGTCCTTGACTTGGGGGGCCGCTTTTGCTCGTCGGGCGCCGCGCGCCGCCGTCCCGCCGTGTCGATGAGCGAACGAGCCTCGCTCTTCGCTTCGCCGTTGCGGGAGACTGAGCACGGAGTCGGGTGTCAACGGGTGGTCCCGGGTGCCAACGGGTGAGGGCCCGGGCGATCGGCCAACTTGTACCATGCCCACACGGAGCGGGGACCCCCGGCCCGGGGGCAAAGGGACGGTGATCCGCCGGGAGGGGGGGAATGCCCGCCCGGGTGGAAGCGCAGCCCAGGGCTGCTGGGGAGAAGGTGGAGGCGTGCCCAGGCAGAAGATGGGGCCGGTTGCCCGGTGTGCCTGGGCACTCGGGGCGGCCCAGGGGAATGGCCAGTGACTCGGTGGATGAGGGCCCGAGGCGCGGGACCTCGGAAGGGCACGCCTGCCTGCCGGGCCGGGGTGCCGTCCCATACGCGCTCCCACCCCCACCCCCTCCCCCACCCCGCCCCCTACGCCCACCCTCTCCCCCACACCCCTCCCCCACCCCCGGCCCCACCCCCACCGCGCCCCAAGCCCGCCGCGGTCCTCGCCGCCCTCCCCCTTTACCTCCCTCCGAACCCGCCGCCTCCCCCCGACCCACCCGCCCCCGCCGCCCCCCAGCCCGCCCTTGTTCAAGTGGGCGTGGGCGTGGTGGCTTGCAGGTGGAAGGGCCGGCTGGCGGCCGTTTGCCCGTGCAGCCGGCACCCGCAGCGGGCCCGGGACCCGCGGGGCGGTGCGCGCGTGGCGAGGGGCCGGGGGCCAGGGGGTGTTTGGAGGAAGCCTTGCTGGGTAAGGCGGGGGGGGGGGGCTGTGGCGGCAAAGGGAGGGCAAGGGAGGCCGAAGGGGCAAGAAAAGACCAAGAAAAAAAGCCTACAGCACCCGGTATTCCCAGGCGGTCTCCCATCCAAGTACTAACCAGGCCCGACCCTGCTTAGCTTCCGAGATCAGACGAGATCGGGCGCGTTCAGGGTGGTATGGCCGTAGACGTGAGCTGCTGCCACTAGGCGCCCTAAGAGCCTGCTCTGTGCCTCCCGACCCGTGCCCTGCCGCTCTTCGCTCCTCACTCCCCACCCGCCCCCCCTCCTGCCCTGGGCCTTGCACCTGCCTGCCCGCCTGCCTGCCTTCCAACCGGCCCAGGGGACGGGGGCGCCTGCAGCGCCCCCCTGTCGCGAAAGTCCAGGCACTCTCCCGCACGGGGACTCTCCAGTCCCGGCAGCCGCCGCCGCCACCGCCGCCTGGCTCCCGAGATGGCAAAGGGGAGCGTCGGGGCGCCGGGAGCGCGGCCCGCGCGGTGTTCTCCGCGCCCACCCACCCACCGTCCCCCACCCTCCGCCCGAGGGCAAGCGAGGGCCGCCACCAGGCCTTCCCGCCTCTCCACCCCGCCTTGCTCAAAGCCAGCGCCAGCCACCGGCGCCCGCCAGGGACCCTCCTCAGCAGCCCAACCCCATCGCCCTTCCTCCGCCACCCTTCCCTCGCCCACCCACCGACGCCAGGACCCGACTGAGAGACTCGAGAACACGGCTGGCACAGACGAACGCACAGACACTCGGGGAAAGACAGAGACCCAGAGAGAGGGAGATGTAGATAGAGAGGAAGAGACACACAGGGGGAGACACAGACAGAGCATCCAACACACAGACCCGCTCGGACCGCACGACAGACGCACGCAGACCCTGACCTGGATGTGCACAGGGACTCAGACTCAGGTGCCCCCGACAGAAACAGACACACAGCCCACACACACCGCACAGCACACAGCACAGCACAGCACAGCACAGCACAGGACAGCACAGAACACCACACCACAGCACACCACACACACACACACACACACACAGACACACACACACACACACACACACACACACACGGAGGAGGCTGTGTTGGCGAGGAAGCTGGCCCCGGGGAGGGTGGTCGTCCTTGGGCGTGGTTTGGGCGCCCAGGAGCTCCTCGGGGCCCGAGGACTTGCAGCCCAGTCTCCAGGAAACCCGCTCTGCTCCCATTCCTGCCCGGGACCCTCTGTGGCCCTGGGCGCGTACGGGCCATTCTCCTATGCTCTCGTCCTTGACTTGGGGGGCCGCTTTTGCTCGTCGGGCGCCGCGCGCCGCCGTCCCGCCGTGTCGATGAGCGAACGAGCCTCGCTCTTCGCTTCGCCGTTGCGGGGAGACTGAGCACGGACTCGGGTGTCAACGGGTGGTCCCGGGTGCCAACGGGTGAGGGCCCGGGCGGTCGGCCATCTTGTATCATGCCCACACGGAGCGGGGACCCCCGGCCCGGGGGCAAAGGGACGGTGATCCGCCGGGAGGGGGGGAATGCCCGCCCGGGTGGAAGCGCAGCCCAGGGCTGCTGGGGAGAAGGTGGAGGCGTGCCCAGGCAGAAGATGGGGCCGGTTGCCCGGTGTGCCTGGGCACTCGGGGCGGCCCAGGGGAATGGCCAGTGACTCGGTGGATGAGGGCCCGAGGCGCGGGACCTCGGAAGGGCACGCCTGCCTGCCGGGCCGGGGTGCCGTCCCATACGCGCTCCCACCCCCACCCCCACCCCCACCCCGCCCCCTACGCCCACCCCCTCCCCCACACCCCTCCCCCACCCCCGGCCCCACCCCCACCGCGCCCCAAGCCCCCCGTGGTCCTCGCCGCCCTCCCCCTTTACCTCCCTCCGAACCCGCCGCCTCCCCCCGACCCACCCGCCCCCGCCGCCCCCCAGCCCGCCCTTGTTCAAGTGGGCGTGGGCGTGGTGGCTTGCAGGTGGAAGGGCCGGCTGGCGTCCGTTTGCCCGTGCAGCCGGCACCCGCAGCGGGCCCGGGACCCGCGGGGCGGTGCGCGCGTGGCGAGGGGCCGGGGGCCAGGGCGTGTTTGGAGGAAGCCTTGCTGGGTAAGGCGGGGGGGGGGGCTGTGGCGGCAAAGGGAGGGGAAGGGAGGCCGAAGGGGCAAGAAAAGACCAAGAAAAAAAGCCTACAGCACCCGGTATTCCCAGGCGGTCTCCCATCCAAGTACTAACCAGGCCCGACCCTGCTTAGCTTCCGAGATCAGACGAGATCGGGCGCGTTCAGGGTGGTATGGCCGTAGACGTGAGCTGCTGCCACTAGGCGCCCTAAGAGCCTGCTCTGTGCCTCCCGACCCGCGCCCTGCCGCTCTTCGCTCCTCACTCCCCACCCGCCCCCCCTCCTGCCCTGGGCCTTGCACCTGCCTGCCCGCCTGCCTGCCTTCCAACCGGCCCAGGGGACGGGGGCGCCTGCAGCGCCCCCCTGTCGCGAAAGTCCAGGCACTCTCCCGCACGGGGACTCTCCAGTCCCGGCAGCCGCCGCCGCCACCGCCGCCTGGCTCCCGAGATGGCAAAGGGGAGCGTCGGGGCGCCGGGAGCGCGGCCCGCGCGGTGTTCTCCGCGCCCACCCACCCACCGTCCCCCACCCTCCGCCCGAGGGCAAGCGAGGGCCGCCACCAGGCCTTCCCGCCTCTCCACCCCGCCTTGCTCAAAGCCAGCGCCAGCCACCGGCGCCCGCCAGGGACCCTCCTCAGCAGCCCAACCCCATCGCCCTTCCTCCGCCACCCTTCCCTCGCCCACCCACCGACGCCAGGACCCGACTGAGAGACTCGAGAGCACGGCTGGCACAGACGAACGCACACACACTCGGGGAAAGACAGAGACCCAGAGAGAGGGAGATGTAGATAGAGAGGAAGAGACACACAGGGGGAGACACAGACAGAGCATCCAACACACAGACCCACTCGGACCGCACGACAGACGCACGCAGACCCTGACCTGGATGTGCACAGAGACTCAGACTCAGGTGCCCCCGACAGAAACAGACACACAGCCCACACACACCGCACAGCACACAGCACAGCACAGCACAGCACAGCACAGGACAGCACAGAACACCACACCACAGCACACCACACACACACACACACACACACACACACGGAGGAGGCTGTGTTGGCGAGGAAGCTGGCCCCGGGGAGGGTGGTCGTCCTTGGGCATGGTTTGGGCGCCCAGGAGCTCCTCGGGGCCCGAGGACTTGCAGCCCAGTCTCCAGGAAACCCGCTCTGCCCCCATTCCTGCCCGGGACCCTCTGTGGCCCTGGGCGCGTACGGGCCATTCTCCTATGCTCTCGTCCTTGACTTGGGGGGCCGCTTTTGCTCGTCGGGCGCCGCGCGCCGCCGTCCCGCCGTGTCGATGAGCGAACGAGCCTCGCTCTTCGCTTCGCCGTTGCGGGAGACTGAGCACGGAGTCGGGTGTCAACGGGTGGTCCCGGGTGCCAACGGGTGAGGGTCCGGGCGATCGGCCAACTTGTACCATGCCCACACGGAGCGGGGACCCCCGGCCCGGGGGCAAAGGGACGGTGATCCGCCGGGAGGGGGGGAATGCCCGCCCGGGTGGAAGCGCAGCCCAGGGCTGCTGGGGAGAAGGTGGAGGCGTGCCCAGGCAGAAGATGGGGCCGGTTGCCCGGTGTGCCTGGGCACTCGGGGCGGCCCAGGGGAATGGCCAGTGACTCGGTGGATGAGGGCCCGAGGCGCGGGAACTCGGAAGGGCACGCCTGCCTGCCGGGCCGGGGTGCCGTCCCATACGCGCTCCCACCCCCACCCCCTCCCCCACCCCGCCCCCTACGCCCACCCTCTCCCCCACACCCCTCCCCCACACCCGGCCCCACCCCCACCGCGCCCCAAGCCCGCCGCGGTCCTCGCCGCCCTCCCCCTTTACCTCCCTCCGAACCCGCCGCCTCCCCCCGACCCACCCGCCCCCGCCGCCCCCCAGCCCGCCCTTGTTCAAGTGGGCGTGGGCGTGGTGGCTTGCAGGTGGAAGGGCCGGCTGGCGGCCGTTTGCCCGTGCAGCCGGCACCCGCAGCGGGCCCGGGACCCGCGGGGCGGTGCGCGCGTGGCGAGGGGCCGGGGGCCAGGGGGTGTTTGGAGGAAGCCTTGCTGGGTAAGGCGGGGGGGGGGGGGCTGTGGCGGCAAAGGGAGGGGAAGGGAGGCCGAAGGGGCAAGAAAAGACCAAGAAAAAAAGCCTACAGCACCCGGTATTCCCAGGCGGTCTCCCATCCAAGTACTAACCAGGCCCGACCCTGCTTAGCTTCCGAGATCAGACGAGATCGGGCGCGTTCAGGGTGGTATGGCCGTAGACGTGAGCTGCTGCCACTAGGCGCCCTAAGAGCCTGCTCTGTGCCTCCCGACCCGCGCCCTGCCGCTCTTCGCTCCTCACTCCCCACCCGCCCCCCCTCCTGCCCTGGGCCTTGCACCTGCCTGCCCGCCTGCCTGCCTTCCAACCGGCCCAGGGGACGGGGGCGCCTGCAGCGCCCCCCTGTCGCGAAAGTCCAGGCACTCTCCCGCACGGGGACTCTCCAGTCCCGGCAGCCGCCGCCGCCACCGCCGCCTGGCTCCCGAGATGGCAAAGGGGAGCTTCGGGGCGCCGGGAGCGCGGCCCGCGCGGTGTTCTCCGCGCCCACCCACCCACCGTCCCCCACCCTCCGCCCGAGGGCAAGCGAGGGCCGCCACCAGGCCTTCCCGCCTCTCCACCCCGCCTTGCTCAAAGCCAGCGCCAGCCACCGGCGCCCGCCAGGGACCCTCCTCAGCAGCCCAACCCCATCGCCCTTCCTCCGCCACCCTTCCCTCGCCCACCCACCGACGCCAGGACCCGACTGAGAGACTCGAGAGCACGGCTGGCACAGACGAACGCACAGACACTCGGGGAAAGACAGAGACCCAGAGAGAGGGAGATGTAGATAGAGAGGAAGAGACACACAGGGGGAGACACAGACAGAGCATCCAACACACAGACCCGCTCGGACCGCACGACAGACGCACGCAGACCCTGACCTGGATGTGCACAGGGACTCAGACTCAGGTGCCCCCGACAGAAACAGACACACAGCCCACACACACCGCACAGCACACAGCACAGCACAGCACAGCACAGCACAGGACAGCACAGAACACCACACCACAGCACACCACACACACACACACACACACACACACACACACACACACACACACACACACGGAGGAGGCTGTGTTGGCGAGGAAGCTGGCCCCGGGGAGGGTGGTCGTCCTTGGGCATGGTTTGGGCGCCCAGGAGCTCCTCGGGGCCCGAGGACTTGCAGCCCAGTCTCCAGGAAACCCGCTCTGCCCCCATTCCTGCCCGGGACCCTCTGTGGCCCTGGGCGCGTACGGGCCATTCTCCTATGCTCTCGTCCTTGACTTGGGGGGCCGCTTTTGCTCGTCGGGCGCCGCGCGCCGCCGTCCCGCCGTGTCGATGAGCGAACGAGCCTCGCTCTTCGCTTCGCCGTTGCGGGAGACTGAGCACGGAGTCGGGTGTCAACGGGTGGTCCCGGGTGCCAACGGGTGAGGGCCCGGGCGATCGGCCAACTTGTACCATGCCCACACGGAGCGGGGACCCCCGGCCCGGGGGCAAAGGGACGGTGATCCGCCGGGAGGGGGGGAATGCCCGCCCGGGTGGAAGCGCAGCCCAGGGCTGCTGGGGAGAAGGTGGAGGCGTGCCCAGGCAGAAGATGGGGCCGGTTGCCCGGTGTGCCTGGGCACTCGGGGCGGCCCAGGGGAATGGCCAGTGACTCGGTGGATGAGGGCCCGAGGCGCGGGACCTCGGAAGGGCACGCCTGCCTGCCGGGCCGGGGTGCCGTCCCATACGCGCTCCCACCCCCACCCCCTCCCCCACCCCGCCCCCTACGCCCACCCTCTCCCCCACACCCCTCCCCCACCCCCGGCCCCACCCCCACCGCGCCCCAAGCCCGCCGCGGTCCTCGCCGCCCTCCCCCTTTACCTCCCTCCGAACCCGCCGCCTCCCCCCGACCCACCCGCCCCCGCCGCCCCCCAGCCCGCCCTTGTTCAAGTGGGCGTGGGCGTGGTGGCTTGCAGGTGGAAGGGCCGGCTGGCGGCCGTTTGCCCGTGCAGCCGGCACCCGCAGCGGGCCCGGGACCCGCGGGGCGGTGCGCGCGTGGCGAGGGGCCGGGGGCCAGGGGGTGTTTGGAGGAAGCCTTGCTGGGTAAGGCGGGGGGGGGGGGCTGTGGCGGCAAAGGGAGGGCAAGGGAGGCCGAAGGGGCAAGAAAAGACCAAGAAAAAAAGCCTACAGCACCCGGTATTCCCAGGCGGTCTCCCATCCAAGTACTAACCAGGCCCGACCCTGCTTAGCTTCCGAGATCAGACGAGATCGGGCGCGTTCAGGGTGGTATGGCCGTAGACGTGAGCTGCTGCCACTAGGCGCCCTAAGAGCCTGCTCTGTGCCTCCCGACCCGTGCCCTGCCGCTCTTCGCTCCTCACTCCCCACCCGCCCCCCCTCCTGCCCTGGGCCTTGCACCTGCCTGCCCGCCTGCCTGCCTTCCAACCGGCCCAGGGGACGGGGGCGCCTGCAGCGCCCCCCTGTCGCGAAAGTCCAGGCACTCTCCCGCACGGGGACTCTCCAGTCCCGGCAGCCGCCGCCGCCACCGCCGCCTGGCTCCCGAGATGGCAAAGGGGAGCGTCGGGGCGCCGGGAGCGCGGCCCGCGCGGTGTTCTCCGCGCCCACCCACCCACCGTCCCCCACCCTCCGCCCGAGGGCAAGCGAGGGCCGCCACCAGGCCTTCCCGCCTCTCCACCCCGCCTTGCTCAAAGCCAGCGCCAGCCACCGGCGCCCGCCAGGGACCCTCCTCAGCAGCCCAACCCCATCGCCCTTCCTCCGCCACCCTTCCCTCGCCCACCCACCGACGCCAGGACCCGACTGAGAGACTCGAGAACACGGCTGGCACAGACGAACGCACAGACACTCGGGGAAAGACAGAGACCCAGAGAGAGGGAGATGTAGATAGAGAGGAAGAGACACACAGGGGGAGACACAGACAGAGCATCCAACACACAGACCCGCTCGGACCGCACGACAGACGCACGCAGACCCTGACCTGGATGTGCACAGGGACTCAGACTCAGGTGCCCCCGACAGAAACAGACACACAGCCCACACACACCGCACAGCACACAGCACAGCACAGCACAGCACAGCACAGGACAGCACAGAACACCACACCACAGCACACCACACACACACACACACACACACAGACACACACACACACACACACACACACACACACACGGAGGAGGCTGTGTTGGCGAGGAAGCTGGCCCCGGGGAGGGTGGTCGTCCTTGGGCGTGGTTTGGGCGCCCAGGAGCTCCTCGGGGCCCGAGGACTTGCAGCCCAGTCTCCAGGAAACCCGCTCTGCTCCCATTCCTGCCCGGGACCCTCTGTGGCCCTGGGCGCGTACGGGCCATTCTCCTATGCTCTCGTCCTTGACTTGGGGGGCCGCTTTTGCTCGTCGGGCGCCGCGCGCCGCCGTCCCGCCGTGTCGATGAGCGAACGAGCCTCGCTCTTCGCTTCGCCGTTGCGGGGAGACTGAGCACGGACTCGGGTGTCAACGGGTGGTCCCGGGTGCCAACGGGTGAGGGCCCGGGCGGTCGGCCATCTTGTATCATGCCCACACGGAGCGGGGACCCCCGGCCCGGGGGCAAAGGGACGGTGATCCGCCGGGAGGGGGGGAATGCCCGCCCGGGTGGAAGCGCAGCCCAGGGCTGCTGGGGAGAAGGTGGAGGCGTGCCCAGGCAGAAGATGGGGCCGGTTGCCCGGTGTGCCTGGGCACTCGGGGCGGCCCAGGGGAATGGCCAGTGACTCGGTGGATGAGGGCCCGAGGCGCGGGACCTCGGAAGGGCACGCCTGCCTGCCGGGCCGGGGTGCCGTCCCATACGCGCTCCCACCCCCACCCCCACCCCCACCCCGCCCCCTACGCCCACCCCCTCCCCCACACCCCTCCCCCACCCCCGGCCCCACCCCCACCGCGCCCCAAGCCCCCCGTGGTCCTCGCCGCCCTCCCCCTTTACCTCCCTCCGAACCCGCCGCCTCCCCCCGACCCACCCGCCCCCGCCGCCCCCCAGCCCGCCCTTGTTCAAGTGGGCGTGGGCGTGGTGGCTTGCAGGTGGAAGGGCCGGCTGGCGTCCGTTTGCCCGTGCAGCCGGCACCCGCAGCGGGCCCGGGACCCGCGGGGCGGTGCGCGCGTGGCGAGGGGCCGGGGGCCAGGGCGTGTTTGGAGGAAGCCTTGCTGGGTAAGGCGGGGGGGGGGGCTGTGGCGGCAAAGGGAGGGGAAGGGAGGCCGAAGGGGCAAGAAAAGACCAAGAAAAAAAGCCTACAGCACCCGGTATTCCCAGGCGGTCTCCCATCCAAGTACTAACCAGGCCCGACCCTGCTTAGCTTCCGAGATCAGACGAGATCGGGCGCGTTCAGGGTGGTATGGCCGTAGACGTGAGCTGCTGCCACTAGGCGCCCTAAGAGCCTGCTCTGTGCCTCCCGACCCGCGCCCTGCCGCTCTTCGCTCCTCACTCCCCACCCGCCCCCCCTCCTGCCCTGGGCCTTGCACCTGCCTGCCCGCCTGCCTGCCTTCCAACCGGCCCAGGGGACGGGGGCGCCTGCAGCGCCCCCCTGTCGCGAAAGTCCAGGCACTCTCCCACGGGGACTCTCCAGTCCCGGCAGCCGCCGCCGCCACCGCCGCCTGGCTCCCGAGATGGCAAAGGGGAGCGTCGGGGCGCCGGGAGCGCGGCCCGCGCGGTGTTCTCCGCGCCCACCCACCCACCGTCCCCCACCCTCCGCCCGAGGGCAAGCGAGGGCCGCCACCAGGCCTTCCCGCCTCTCCACCCCGCCTTGCTCAAAGCCAGCGCCAGCCACCGGCGCCCGCCAGGGACCCTCCTCAGCAGCCCAACCCCATCGCCCTTCCTCCGCCACCCTTCCCTCGCCCACCCACCGACGCCAGGACCCGACTGAGAGACTCGAGAGCACGGCTGGCACAGACGAACGCACACACACTCGGGGAAAGACAGAGACCCAGAGAGAGGGAGATGTAGATAGAGAGGAAGAGACACACAGGGGGAGACACAGACAGAGCATCCAACACACAGACCCACTCGGACCGCACGACAGACGCACGCAGACCCTGACCTGGATGTGCACAGAGACTCAGACTCAGGTGCCCCCGACAGAAACAGACACACAGCCCACACACACCGCACAGCACACAGCACAGCACAGCACAGCACAGCACAGGACAGCACAGAACACCACACCACAGCACACCACACACACACACACACACACACACACACGGAGGAGGCTGTGTTGGCGAGGAAGCTGGCCCCGGGGAGGGTGGTCGTCCTTGGGCATGGTTTGGGCGCCCAGGAGCTCCTCGGGGCCCGAGGACTTGCAGCCCAGTCTCCAGGAAACCCGCTCTGCCCCCATTCCTGCCCGGGACCCTCTGTGGCCCTGGGCGCGTACGGGCCATTCTCCTATGCTCTCGTCCTTGACTTGGGGGGCCGCTTTTGCTCGTCGGGCGCCGCGCGCCGCCGTCCCGCCGTGTCGATGAGCGAACGAGCCTCGCTCTTCGCTTCGCCGTTGCGGGAGACTGAGCACGGAGTCGGGTGTCAACGGGTGGTCCCGGGTGCCAACGGGTGAGGGTCCGGGCGATCGGCCAACTTGTACCATGCCCACACGGAGCGGGGACCCCCGGCCCGGGGGCAAAGGGACGGTGATCCGCCGGGAGGGGGGGAATGCCCGCCCGGGTGGAAGCGCAGCCCAGGGCTGCTGGGGAGAAGGTGGAGGCGTGCCCAGGCAGAAGATGGGGCCGGTTGCCCGGTGTGCCTGGGCACTCGGGGCGGCCCAGGGGAATGGCCAGTGACTCGGTGGATGAGGGCCCGAGGCGCGGGAACTCGGAAGGGCACGCCTGCCTGCCGGGCCGGGGTGCCGTCCCATACGCGCTCCCACCCCCACCCCCTCCCCCACCCCGCCCCCTACGCCCACCCTCTCCCCCACACCCCTCCCCCACACCCGGCCCCACCCCCACCGCGCCCCAAGCCCGCCGCGGTCCTCGCCGCCCTCCCCCTTTACCTCCCTCCGAACCCGCCGCCTCCCCCCGACCCACCCGCCCCCGCCGCCCCCCAGCCCGCCCTTGTTCAAGTGGGCGTGGGCGTGGTGGCTTGCAGGTGGAAGGGCCGGCTGGCGGCCGTTTGCCCGTGCAGCCGGCACCCGCAGCGGGCCCGGGACCCGCGGGGCGGTGCGCGCGTGGCGAGGGGCCGGGGGCCAGGGGGTGTTTGGAGGAAGCCTTGCTGGGTAAGGCGGGGGGGGGGGGGCTGTGGCGGCAAAGGGAGGGGAAGGGAGGCCGAAGGGGCAAGAAAAGACCAAGAAAAAAAGCCTACAGCACCCGGTATTCCCAGGCGGTCTCCCATCCAAGTACTAACCAGGCCCGACCCTGCTTAGCTTCCGAGATCAGACGAGATCGGGCGCGTTCAGGGTGGTATGGCCGTAGACGTGAGCTGCTGCCACTAGGCGCCCTAAGAGCCTGCTCTGTGCCTCCCGACCCGCGCCCTGCCGCTCTTCGCTCCTCACTCCCCACCCGCCCCCCCTCCTGCCCTGGGCCTTGCACCTGCCTGCCCGCCTGCCTGCCTTCCAACCGGCCCAGGGGACGGGGGCGCCTGCAGCGCCCCCCTGTCGCGAAAGTCCAGGCACTCTCCCGCACGGGGACTCTCCAGTCCCGGCAGCCGCCGCCGCCACCGCCGCCTGGCTCCCGAGATGGCAAAGGGGAGCTTCGGGGCGCCGGGAGCGCGGCCCGCGCGGTGTTCTCCGCGCCCACCCACCCACCGTCCCCCACCCTCCGCCCGAGGGCAAGCGAGGGCCGCCACCAGGCCTTCCCGCCTCTCCACCCCGCCTTGCTCAAAGCCAGCGC
Organism: Eumetopias jubatus; assembly: GCF_037043125.1. NCBI lineage: Eukaryota > Metazoa > Chordata > Mammalia > Carnivora > Otariidae > Eumetopias > Eumetopias jubatus. Next base: position 18,413 of record NW_028275113.1, on the reverse strand, counting down.
CAGCCACCGGCGCCCGCCAGGGACCCTCCTCAGCAGCCCAACCCCATCGCCCTTCCTCCGCCACCCTTCCCTCGCCCACCCACCGACGCCAGGACCCGACTGAGAGACTCGAGAGCACGGCTGGCACAGACGAACGCACAGACACTCGGGGAAAGACAGAGACCCAGAGAGAGGGAGATGTAGATAGAGAGGAAGAGACACACAGGGGGAGACACAGACAGAGCATCCAACACACAGACCCGCTCGGACCGCACGACAGACGCACGCAGACCCTGACCTGGATGTGCACAGGGACTCAGACTCAGGTGCCCCCGACAGAAACAGACACACAGCCCACACACACCGCACAGCACACAGCACAGCACAGCACAGCACAGCACAGGACAGCACAGAACACCACACCACAGCACACCACACACACACACACATACACACAGACACACACACACACACACACACACACACACACACGGAGGAGGCTGTGTTGGCGAGGAAGCTGGCCCCGGGGAGGGTGGTCGTCCTTGGGCGTGGTTTGGGCGCCCAGGAGCTCCTCGGGGCCCGAGGACTTGCAGCCCAGTCTCCAGGAAACCCGCTCTGCTCCCATTCCTGCCCGGGACCCTCTGTGGCCCTGGGCGCGTACGGGCCATTCTCCTATGCTCTCGTCCTTGACTTGGGGGGCCGCTTTTGCTCGTCGGGCGCCGCGCGCCGCCGTCCCGCCGTGTCGATGAGCGAGCGAGCCTCGCTCTTCGCTTCGCCGTTGCGGGGAGACTGAGCACGGACTCGGGTGTCAACGGGTGGTCCCGGGTGCCAACGGGTGAGGGCCCGGGCGGTCGGCCATCTTGTATCATGCCCACACGGAGCGGGGACCCCCGGCCCGGGGGCAAAGGGACGGTGATCCGCCGGGAGGGGGGGAATGCCCGCCCGGGTGGAAGCGCAGCCCAGGGCTGCTGGGGAGAAGGTGGAGGCGTGCCCAGGCAGAAGATGGGGCCGGTTGCCCGGTGTGCCTGGGCACTCGGGGCGGCCCAGGGGAATGGCCAGTGACTCGGTGGATGAGGGCCCGAGGCGCGGGACCTCGGAAGGGCACGCCTGCCTGCCGGGCCGGGGTGCCGTCCCATACGCGCTCCCACCCCCACCCCCACCCCCACCCCGCCCCCTACGCCTACCCCCTCCCCCACACCCCTCCCCCACCCCCGGCCCCACCCCCACCGCGCCCCCTACGCCCACCCCCTCCCCCACACCCCTCCCCCACCCCCACCCCCACCCCCACCCCGCCCCCTACGCCCACCCTCTCCCCCACACCCCTCCCCCACACCCGGCCCCACCCCCACCGCGCCCCAAGCCCGCCGCGGTCCTCGCCGCCCTCCCCCTTTACCTCCCTCCGAACCCGCCGCCTCCCCCCGACCCACCCGCCCCCGCCGCCCCCCAGCCCGCCCTTGTTCAAGTGGGCGTGGGCGTGGTGGCTTGCAGGTGGAAGGGCCGGCTGGCGGCCGTTTGCCCGTGCAGCCGGCACCCGCAGCGGGCCCGGGACCCGCGGGGCGGTGCGCGCGTGGCGAGGGGCCGGGGGCCAGGGGGTGTTTGGAGGAAGCCTTGCTGGGTAAGGCGGGGGGGGGGGCTGTGGCGGCAAAGGGAGGGGAAGGAGGCCGAAGGGGCAAGAAAAGACCAAGAAAAAAAGCCTACAGCACCCGGTATTCCCAGGCGGTCTCCCATCCAAGTACTAACCAGGCCCGACCCTGCTTAGCTTCCGAGATCAGACGAGATCGGGCGCGTTCAGGGTGGTATGGCCGTAGACGTGAGCTGCTGCCACTAGGCGCCCTAAGAGCCTGCTCTGTGCCTCCCGACCCGCGCCCTGCCGCTCTTCGCTCCTCACTCCCCACCCGCCCCCCCTCCTGCCCTGGGCCTTGCACCTGCCTGCCCGCCTGCCTGCCTTCCAACCGGCCCAGGGGACGGGGGCGCCTGCAGCGCCCCCCTGTCGCGAAAGTCCAGGCACTCTCCCGCACGGGGACTCTCCAGTCCCGGCAGCCGCCGCCGCCACCGCCGCCTGGCTCCCGAGATGGCAAAGGGGAGCGTCGGGGCGCCGGGAGCGCGGCCCGCGCGGTGTTCTCCGCGCCCACCCACCCACCGTCCCCCACCCTCCGCCCGAGGGCAAGCGAGGGCCGCCACCAGGCCTTCCCGCCTCTCCACCCCGCCTTGCTCAAAGCCAGCGCCAGCCACCGGCGCCCGCCAGGGACCCTCCTCAGCAGCCCAACCCCATCGCCCTTCCTCCGCCACCCTTCCCTCGCCCACCCACCGACGCCAGGACCCGACTGAGAGACTCGAGAGCACGGCTGGCACAGACGAACGCACAGACACTCGGGGAAAGACAGAGACCCAGAGAGAGGGAGATGTAGATAGAGAGGAAGAGACACACAGGGGGAGACACAGACAGAGCATCCAACACACAGACCCGCTCGGACCGCACGACAGACGCACGCAGACCCTGACCTGGATGTGCACAGGGACTCAGACTCAGGTGCCCCCGACAGAAACAGACACACAGCCCACACACACCGCACAGCACACAGCACAGCACAGCACAGCACAGCACAGGACAGCACAGAACACCACACCACAGCACACCACACACACACACACACACACACAGACACACACACACACACACACACACGGAGGAGGCTGTGTTGGCGAGGAAGCTGGCCCCGGGGAGGGTGGTCGTCCTTGGGCGTGGTTTGGGCGCCCAGGAGCTCCTCGGGGCCCGAGGACTTGCAGCCCAGTCTCCAGGAAACCCGCTCTGCTCCCATTCCTGCCCGGGACCCTCTGTGGCCCTGGGCGCGTACGGGCCATTCTCCTATGCTCTCGTCCTTGACTTGGGGGGCCGCTTTTGCTCGTCGGGCGCCGCGCGCCGCCGTCCCGCCGTGTCGATGAGCGAACGAGCCTCGCTCTTCGCTTCGCCGTTGCGGGGAGACTGAGCACGGACTCGGGTGTCAACGGGTGGTCCCGGGTGCCAACGGGTGAGGGCCCGGGCGGTCGGCCATCTTGTATCATGCCCACACGGAGCGGGGACCCCCGGCCCGGGGGCAAAGGGACGGTGATCCGCCGGGAGGGGGGGAATGCCCGCCCGGGTGGAAGCGCAGCCCAGGGCGGCTGGGGAGAAGGTGGAGGCGTGCCCAGGCAGAAGATGGGGCCGGTTGCCCGGTGTGTCTGGGCACTCGGGGCGGCCCAGGGGAATGGCCAGTGACTCGGTGGATGAGGGCCCGAGGCGCGGGACCTCGGAAGGGCACGCCTGCCTGCCGGGCAGGGGTGCCGTCCCATACGCGCTCCCACCCCCACCCCCACCCCGCCCCCTACGCCCACCCCCTCCCCCACACCCCTCCCCCACCCCCGGCCCCACCCCCACCGCGCCCCAAGCCCGCCGCGGTCCTCGCCGCCCTCCCCCTTTACCTCCCTCCAAACCCGCCGCCTCCCCCCGACCCACCCGCCCCCGCCGCCCCCCAGCCCGCCCTTGTTCAAGTGGGCGTGGGCGTGGTGGCTTGCAGGTGGAAGGGCCGGCTGGCGGCCGTTTGCCCGTGCAGCCGGCACCCGCAGCGGGCCCGGGACCCGCGGGGCGGTGCGCGCGTGGCGAGGGGCCGGGGGCCAGGGCGTGTTTGGAGGAAGCCTTGCTGGGTAAGGCGGGGGGGGGGGGCTGTGGCGGCAAAGGGAGGGGAAGGGAGGCCGAAGGGGCAAGAAAAGACCAAGAAAAAAAGCCTACAGCACCCGGTATTCCCAGGCGGTCTCCCATCCAAGTACTAACCAGGCCCGACCCTGCTTAGCTTCCGAGATCAGACGAGATCGGGCGCGTTCAGGGTGGTATGGCCGTAGACGTGAGCTGCTGCCACTAGGCGCCCTAAGAGCCTGCTCTGTGCCTCCCGACCCGCGCCCTGCCGCTCTTCGCTCCTCACTCCCCACCCGCCCCCCCTCCTGCCCTGGGCCTTGCACCTGCCTGCCCGCCTGCCTGCCTTCCAACCGGCCCAGGGGACGGGGGCGCCTGCAGCGCCCCCCTGTCGCGAAAGTCCAGGCACTCTCCCGCACGGGGACTCTCCAGTCCCGGCAGCCGCCGCCGCCACCGCCGCCTGGCTCCCGAGATGGCAAAGGGGAGCGTCGGGGCGCCGGGAGCGCGGCCCGCGCGGTGTTCTCCGCGCCCACCCACCCACCGTCCCCCACCCTCCGCCCGAGGGCAAGCGAGGGCCGCCACCAGGCCTTCCCGCCTCTCCACCCCGCCTTGCTCAAAGCCAGCGCCAGCCACCGGCGCCCGCCAGGGACCCTCCTCAGCAGCCCAACCCCATCGCCCTTCCTCCGCCACCCTTCCCTCGCCCACCCACCGACGCCAGGACCCGACTGAGAGACTCGAGAGCACGGCTGGCACAGACGAACGCACACACACTCGGGGAAAGACAGAGACCCAGAGAGAGGGAGATGTAGATAGAGAGGAAGAGACACACAGGGGGAGACACAGACAGAGCATCCAACACACAGACCCACTCGGACCGCACGACAGACGCACGCAGACCCTGACCTGGATGTGCACAGAGACTCAGACTCAGGTGCCCCCGACAGAAACAGACACACAGCCCACACACACCGCACAGCACACAGCACAGCACAGCACAGCACAGCACAGGACAGCACAGAACACCACACCACAGCACACCACACACACACACACACACACACACACACACACACACACACACACACACACGGAGGAGGCTGTGTTGGCGAGGAAGCTGGCCCCGGGGAGGGTGGTCGTCCTTGGGCATGGTTTGGGCGCCCAGGAGCTCCTCGGTGCCCGAGGACTTGCAGCCCAGTCTCCAGGAAACCCGCTCTGCCCCCATTCCTGCCCGGGACCCTCTGTGGCCCTGGGCGCGTACGGGCCATTCTCCTATGCTCTCGTCCTTGACTTGGGGGGCCGCTTTTGCTCGTCGGGCGCCGCGCGCCGCCGTCCCGCCGTGTCGATGAGCGAACGAGCCTCGCTCTTCGCTTCGCCGTTGCGGGAGACTGAGCACGGAGTCGGGTGTCAACGGGTGGTCCCGGGTGCCAACGGGTGAGGGCCCGGGCGATCGGCCAACTTGTACCATGCCCACACGGAGCGGGGACCCCCGGCCCGGGGGCAAAGGGACGGTGATCCGCCGGGAGGGGGGGAATGCCCGCCCGGGTGGAAGCGCAGCCCAGGGCTGCTGGGGAGAAGGTGGAGGCGTGCCCAGGCAGAAGATGGGGCCGGTTGCCCGGTGTGCCTGGGCACTCGGGGCGGCCCAGGGGAATGGCCAGTGACTCGGTGGATGAGGGCCCGAGGCGCGGGACCTCGGAAGGGCACGCCTGCCTGCCGGGCCGGGGTGCCGTCCCATACGCGCTCCCACCCCCACCCCCTCCCCCACCCCGCCCCCTACGCCCACCCTCTCCCCCACACCCCTCCCCCACACCCGGCCCCACCCCCACCGCGCCCCAAGCCCGCCGCGGTCCTCGCCGCCCTCCCCCTTTACCTCCCTCCGAACCCGCCGCCTCCCCCCGACCCACCCGCCCCCGCCGCCCCCCAGCCCGCCCTTGTTCAAGTGGGCGTGGGCGTGGTGGCTTGCAGGTGGAAGGGCCGGCTGGCGGCCGTTTGCCCGTGCAGCCGGCACCCGCAGCGGGCCCGGGACCCGCGGGGCGGTGCGCGCGTGGCGAGGGGCCGGGGGCCAGGGCGTGTTTGGAGGAAGCCTTGCTGGGTAAGGCGGGGGGGGGTCTGTGGCGGCAAAGGGAGGGGAAGGGAGGCCGAAGGGGCAAGAAAAGACCAAGAAAAAAAGCCTACAGCACCCGGTATTCCCAGGCGGTCTCCCATCCAAGTACTAACCAGGCCCGACCCTGCTTAGCTTCCGAGATCAGACGAGATCGGGCGCGTTCAGGGTGGTATGGCCGTAGACGTGAGCTGCTGCCACTAGGCGCCCTAAGAGCCTGCTCTGTGCCTCCCGACCCGCGCCCTGCCGCTCTTCGCTCCTCACTCCCCACCCGCCCCCCCTCCTGCCCTGGGCCTTGCACCTGCCTGCCCGCCTGCCTGCCTTCCAACCGGCCCAGGGGACGGGGGCGCCTGCAGCGCCCCCCTGTCGCGAAAGTCCAGGCACTCTCCCGCACGGGGACTCTCCAGTCCCGGCAGCCGCCGCCGCCACCGCCGCCTGGCTCCCGAGATGGCAAAGGGGAGCGTCGGGGCGCCGGGAGCGCGGCCCGCGCGGTGTTCTCCGCGCCCACCCACCCACCGTCCCCCACCCTCCGCCCGAGGGCAAGCGAGGGCCGCCACCAGGCCTTCCCGCCTCTCCACCCCGCCTTGCTCAAAGCCAGCGCCAGCCACCGGCGCCCGCCAGGGACCCTCCTCAGCAGCCCAACCCCATCGCCCTTCCTCCGCCACCCTTCCCTCGCCCACCCACCGACGCCAGGACCCGACTGAGAGACTCGAGAGCACGGCTGGCACAGACGAACGCACACACACTCGGGGAAAGACAGAGACCCAGAGAGAGGGAGATGTAGATAGAGAGGAAGAGACACACAGGGGGAGACACAGACAGAGCATCCAACACACAGACCCACTCGGACCGCACGACAGACGCACGCAGACCCTGACCTGGATGTGCACAGAGACTCAGACTCAGGTGCCCCCGACAGAAACAGACACACAGCCCACACACACCGCACAGCACACAGCACAGCACAGCACAGCACAGCACAGGACAGCACAGAACACCACACCACAGCACACCACACACACACACACACACACACACACACACACACACACACACACACACACGGAGGAGGCTGTGTTGGCGAGGAAGCTGGCCCCGGGGAGGGTGGTCGTCCTTGGGCATGGTTTGGGCGCCCAGGAGCTCCTCGGGGCCCGAGGACTTGCAGCCCAGTCTCCAGGAAACCCGCTCTGCCCCCATTCCTGCCCGGGACCCTCTGTGGCCCTGGGCGCGTACGGGCCATTCTCCTATGCTCTCGTCCTTGACTTGGGGGGCCGCTTTTGCTCGTCGGGCGCCGCGCGCCGCCGTCCCGCCGTGTCGATGAGCGAACGAGCCTCGCTCTTCGCTTCGCCGTTGCGGGAGACTGAGCACGGAGTCGGGTGTCAACGGGTGGTCCCGGGTGCCAACGGGTGAGGGCCCGGGCGATCGGCCAACTTGTACCATGCCCACACGGAGCGGGGACCCCCGGCCCGGGGGCAAAGGGACGGTGATCCGCCGGGAGGGGGGGAATGCCCGCCCGGGTGGAAGCGCAGCCCAGGGCTGCTGGGGAGAAGGTGGAGGCGTGCCCAGGCAGAAGATGGGGCCGGTTGCCCGGTGTGCCTGGGCACTCGGGGCGGCCCAGGGGAATGGCCAGTGACTCGGTGGATGAGGGCCCGAGGCGCGGGACCTCGGAAGGGCACGCCTGCCTGCCGGGCCGGGGTGCCGTCCCATACGCGCTCCCACCCCCACCCCCTCCCCCACCCCGCCCCCTACGCCCACCCTCTCCCCCACACCCCTCCCCCACCCCCGGCCCCACGCCCACCGCGCCCCAAGCCCGCCGCGGTCCTCGCCGCCCTCCCCCTTTACCTCCCTCCGAACCCGCCGCCTCCCCCCGACCCACCCGCCCCCGCCGCCCCCCAGCCCGCCCTTGTTCAAGTGGGCGTGGGCGTGGTGGCTTGCAGGTGGAAGGGCCGGCTGGCGGCCGTTTGCCCGTGCAGCCGGCACCCGCAGCGGGCCCGGGACCCGCGGGGCGGTGCGCGCGTGGCGAGGGGCCGGGGGCCAGGGGGTGTTTGGAGGAAGCCTTGCTGGGTAAGGCGGGGGGGGGGGGCTGTGGCGGCAAAGGGAGGGGAAGGAGGCCGAAGGGGCAAGAAAAGACCAAGAAAAAAAGCCTACAGCACCCGGTATTCCCAGGCGGTCTCCCATCCAAGTACTAACCAGGCCCGACCCTGCTTAGCTTCCGAGATCAGACGAGATCGGGCGCGTTCAGGGTGGTATGGCCGTAGACGTGAGCTGCTGCCACTAGGCGCCCTAAGATCCTGCTCTGTGCCTCCCGACCCGCGCCCTGCCGCTCTTCGCTCCTCACTCCCCACCCGCCCCCCCCTCCTGCCCTGGGCCTTGCACCTGCCTGCCCGCCTGCCTGCCTTCCAACCGGCCCAGGGGACGGGGGCGCCTGCAGCGCCCCCCTGTCGCGAAAGTCCAGGCACTCTCCCGCACGGGGACTCTCCAGTCCCGGCAGCCGCCGCCGCCACCGCCGCCTGGCTCCCGAGATGGCAAAGGGGAGCGTCGGGGCGCCGGGAGCGCGGCCCGCGCGGTGTTCTCCGCGCCCACCCACCCACCGTCCCCCACCCTCCGCCCGAGGGCAAGCGAGGGCCGCCACCAGGCCTTCCCGCCTCTCCACCCCGCCTTGCTCAAAGCCAGCGCCAGCCACCGGCGCCCGCCAGGGACCCTCCTCAGCAGCCCAACCCCATCGCCCTTCCTCCGCCACCCTTCCCTCGCCCACCCACCGACGCCAGGACCCGACTGAGAGACTCGAGAGCACGGCTGGCACAGACGAACGCACAGACACTCGGGGAAAGACAGAGACCCAGAGAGAGGGAGATGTAGATAGAGAGGAAGAGACACACAGGGGGAGACACAGACAGAGCATCCAACACACAGACCCGCTCGGACCGCACGACAGACGCACGCAGACCCTGACCTGGATGTGCACAGGGACTCAGACTCAGGTGCCCCCGACAGAAACAGACACACAGCCCACACACACCGCACAGCACACAGCACAGCACAGCACAGCACAGGACAGCACAGAACACCACACCACAGCACACCACACACACACACACACACACACAAACACACACACACACACGGAGGAGGCTGTGTTGGCGAGGAAGCTGGCCCCGGGGAGGGTGGTCGTCCTTGGGCGTGGTTTGGGCGCCCAGGAGCTCCTCGGGGCCCGAGGACTTGCAGCCCAGTCTCCAGGAAACCCGCTCTGCTCCCATTCCTGCCCGGGACCCTCTGTGGCCCTGGGCGCGTACGGGCCATTCTCCTATGCTCTCGTCCTTGACTTGGGGGGCCGCTTTTGCTCGTCGGGCGCCGCGCGCCGCCGTCCCGCCGTGTCGATGAGCGAGCGAGCCTCGCTCTTCGCTTCGCCGTTGCGGGGAGACTGAGCACGGACTCGGGTGTCAACGGGTGGTCCCGGGTGCCAACGGGTGAGGGCCCGGGCGGTCGGCCATCTTGTATCATGCCCACACGGAGCGGGGACCCCCGGCCCGGGGGCAAAGGGACGGTGATCCGCCGGGAGGGGGGGAATGCCCGCCCGGGTGGAAGCGCAGCCCAGGGCTGCTGGGGAGAAGGTGGAGGCGTGCCCAGGCAGAAGATGGGGCCGGTTGCCCGGTGTGCCTGGGCACTCGGGGCGGCCCAGGGGAATGGCCAGTGACTCGGTGGATGAGGGCCCGAGGCGCGGGACCTCGGAAGGGCACGCCTGCCTGCCGGGCCGGGGTGCCGTCCCATACGCGCTCCCACCCCCACCCCCACCCCCACCCCGCCCCCTACGCCTACCCCCTCCCCCACACCCCTCCCCCAACCCCGGCCCCACCCCCACCGCGCCCCCTACGCCCACCCCCTCCCCCACACCCCTCCCCCACCCCCACCCCCACCCCCACCCCGCCCCCTACGCCCACCCTCTCCCCCACACCCCTCCCCCACCCCCGGCCCCAACCCACCGCGCCCCAAGCCCGCCGCGGTCCTCGCCGCCCTCCCCCTTTACCTCCCTCCGAACCCGCCGCCTCCCCCCGACCCACCCGCCCCCGCCGCCCCCCAGCCCGCCCTTGTTCAAGTGGGCGTGGGCGTGGTGGCTTGCAGGTGGAAGGGCCGGCTGGCGGCCGTTTGCCCGTGCAGCCGGCACCCGCAGCGGGCCCGGGACCCGCGGGGCGGTGCGCGCGTGGCGAGGGGCCGGGGGCCAGGGGGTGTTTGGAGGAAGCCTTGCTGGGTAAGGCGGGGGGGGGGGCTGTGGCGGCAAAGGGAGGGGAAGGGAGGCCGAAGGGGCAAGAAAAGACCAAGAAAAAAAGCCTACAGCACCCGGTATTCCCAGGCGGTCTCCCATCCAAGTACTAACCAGGCCCGACCCTGCTTAGCTTCCGAGATCAGACGAGATCGGGCGCGTTCAGGGTGGTATGGCCGTAGACGTGAGCTGCTGCCACTAGGCGCCCTAAGAGCCTGCTCTGTGCCTCCCGACCCGCGCCCTGCCGCTCTTCGCTCCTCACTCCCCACCCGCCCCCCCTCCTGCCCTGGGCCTTGCACCTGCCTGCCCGCCTGCCTGCCTTCCAACCGGCCCAGGGGACGGGGGCGCCTGCAGCGCCCCCCTGTCGCGAAAGTCCAGGCACTCTCCCGCACGGGGACTCTCCAGTCCCGGCAGCCGCCGCCGCCACCGCCGCCTGGCTCCCGAGATGGCAAAGGGGAGCGTCGGGGCGCCGGGAGCGCGGCCCGCGCGGTGTTCTCCGCGCCCACCCACCCACCGTCCCCCACCCTCCGCCCGAGGGCAAGCGAGGGCCGCCACCAGGCCTTCCCGCCTCTCCACCCCGCCTTGCTCAAAGCCAGCGCCAGCCACCGGCGCCCGCCAGGGACCCTCCTCAGCAGCCCAACCCCATCGCCCTTCCTCCGCCACCCTTCCCTCGCCCACCCACCGACGCCAGGACCCGACTGAGAGACTCGAGAGCACGGCTGGCACAGACGAACGCACAGACACTCGGGGAAAGACAGAGACCCAGAGAGAGGGAGATGTAGATAGAGAGGAAGAGACACACAGGGGGAGACACAGACAGAGCATCCAACACACAGACCCGCTCGGACCGCACGACAGACGCACGCAGACCCTGACCTGGATGTGCACAGGGACTCAGACTCAGGTGCCCCCGACAGAAACAGACACACAGCCCACACACACCGCACAGCACACAGCACAGCACAGCACAGCACAGCACAGGACAGCACAGAACACCACACCACAGCACACCACACACACACACACACACACACACACACACACACACACACACACACACACGGAGGAGGCTGTGTTGGCGAGGAAGCTGGCCCCGGGGAGGGTGGTCGTCCTTGGGCATGGTTTGGGCGCCCAGGAGCTCCTCGGTGCCCGAGGACTTGCAGCCCAGTCTCCAGGAAACCCGCTCTGCCCCCATTCCTGCCCGGGACCCTCTGTGGCCCTGGGCGCGTACGGGCCATTCTCCTATGCTCTCGTCCTTGACTTGGGGGGCCGCTTTTGCTCGTCGGGCGCCGCGCGCCGCCGTCCCGCCGTGTCGATGAGCGAACGAGCCTCGCTCTTCGCTTCGCCGTTGCGGGAGACTGAGCACGGAGTCGGGTGTCAACGGGTGGTCCCGGGTGCCAACGGGTGAGGGCCCGGGCGATCGGCCAACTTGTACCATGCCCACACGGAGCGGGGACCCCCGGCCCGGGGGCAAAGGGACGGTGATCCGCCGGGAGGGGGGGAATGCCCGCCCGGGTGGAAGCGCAGCCCAGGGCTGCTGGGGAGAAGGTGGAGGCGTGCCCAGGCAGAAGATGGGGCCGGTTGCCCGGTGTGCCTGGGCACTCGGGGCGGCCCAGGGGAATGGCCAGTGACTCGGTGGATGAGGGCCCGAGGCGCGGGACCTCGGAAGGGCACGCCTGCCTGCCGGGCCGGGGTGCCGTCCCATACGCGCTCCCACCCCCACCCCCTCCCCCACCCCGCCCCCTACGCCCACCCTCTCCCCCACACCCCTCCCCCACACCCGGCCCCACCCCCACCGCGCCCCAAGCCCGCCGCGGTCCTCGCCGCCCTCCCCCTTTACCTCCCTCCGAACCCGCCGCCTCCCCCCGACCCACCCGCCCCCGCCGCCCCCCAGCCCGCCCTTGTTCAAGTGGGCGTGGGCGTGGTGGCTTGCAGGTGGAAGGGCCGGCTGGCGGCCGTTTGCCCGTGCAGCCGGCACCCGCAGCGGGCCCGGGACCCGCGGGGCGGTGCGCGCGTGGCGAGGGGCCGGGGGCCAGGGCGTGTTTGGAGGAAGCCTTGCTGGGTAAGGCGGGGGGGGGGGCTGTGGCGGCAAAGGGAGGGGAAGGGAGGCCGAAGGGGCAAGAAAAGACCAAGAAAAAAAGCCTACAGCACCCGGTATTCCCAGGCGGTCTCCCATCCAAGTACTAACCAGGCCCGACCCTGCTTAGCTTCCGAGATCAGACGAGATCGGGCGCGTTCAGGGTGGTATGGCCGTAGACGTGAGCTGCTGCCACTAAGCGCCCTAAGAGCCTGCTCTGTGCCTCCCGACCCGCGCCCTGCCGCTCTTCGCTCCTCACTCCCCACCCGCCCCCCCTCCTGCCCTGGGCCTTGCACCTGCCTGCCCGCCTGCCTGCCTTCCAACCGGCCCAGGGGACGGGGGCGCCTGCAGCGCCCCCCTGTCGCGAAAGTCCAGGCACTCTCCCGCACGGGGACTCTCCAGTCCCGGCAGCCGCCGCCGCCACCGCCGCCTGGCTCCCGAGATGGCAAAGGGGAGCGTCGGGGCGCCGGGAGCGCGGCCCGCGCGGTGTTCTCCGCGCCCACCCACCCACCGTCCCCCACCCTCCGCCCGAGGGCAAGCGAGGGCCGCCACCAGGCCTTCCCGCCTCTCCACCCCGCCTTGCTCAAAGCCAGCGCCAGCCACCGGCGCCCGCCAGGGACCCTCCTCAGCAGCCCAACCCCATCGCCCTTCCTCCGCCACCCTTCCCTCGCCCACCCACCGACGCCAGGACCCGACTGAGAGACTCGAGAGCACGGCTGGCACAGACGAACGCACACACACTCGGGGAAAGACAGAGACCCAGAGAGAGGGAGATGTAGATAGAGAGGAAGAGACACACAGGGGGAGACACAGACAGAGCATCCAACACACAGACCCACTCGGACCGCACGACAGACGCACGCAGACCCTGACCTGGATGTGCACAGAGACTCAGACTCAGGTGCCCCCGACAGAAACAGACACACAGCCCACACACACCGCACAGCACACAGCACAGCACAGCACAGCACAGCACAGGACAGCACAGAACACCACACCACAGCACACCACACACACACACACACACACACACACACACACACACACACACACACACACGGAGGAGGCTGTGTTGGCGAGGAAGCTGGCCCCGGGGAGGGTGGTCGTCCTTGGGCATGGTTTGGGCGCCCAGGAGCTCCTCGGGGCCCGAGGACTTGCAGCCCAGTCTCCAGGAAACCCGCTCTGCCCCCATTCCTGCCCGGGACCCTCTGTGGCCCTGGGCGCGTACGGGCCATTCTCCTATGCTCTCGTCCTTGACTTGGGGGGCCGCTTTTGCTCGTCGGGCGCCGCGCGCCGCCGTCCCGCCGTGTCGATGAGCGAACGAGCCTCGCTCTTCGCTTCGCCGTTGCGGGAGACTGAGCACGGAGTCGGGTGTCAACGGGTGGTCCCGGGTGCCAACGGGTGAGGGCCCGGGCGATCGGCCAACTTGTACCATGCCCACACGGAGCGGGGACCCCCGGCCCGGGGGCAAAGGGACGGTGATCCGCCGGGAGGGGGGGAATGCCCGCCCGGGTGGAAGCGCAGCCCAGGGCTGCTGGGGAGAAGGTGGAGGCGTGCCCAGGCAGAAGATGGGGCCGGTTGCCCGGTGTGCCTGGGCACTCGGGGCGGCCCAGGGGAATGGCCAGTGACTCGGTGGATGAGGGCCCGAGGCGCGGGACCTCGGAAGGGCACGCCTGCCTGCCGGGCCGGGGTGCCGTCCCATACGCGCTCCCACCCCCACCCCCTCCCCCACCCCGCCCCCTACGCCCACCCTCTCCCCCACACCCCTCCCCCACCCCCGGCCCCACCCCCACCGCGCCCCAAGCCCGCCGCGGTCCTCGCCGCCCTCCCCCTTTACCTCCCTCCGAACCCGCCGCCTCCCCCCGACCCACCCGCCCCCGCCGCCCCCCAGCCCGCCCTTGTTCAAGTGGGCGTGGGCGTGGTGGCTTGCAGGTGGAAGGGCCGGCTGGCGGCCGTTTGCCCGTGCAGCCGGCACCCGCAGCGGGCCCGGGACCCGCGGGGCGGTGCGCGCGTGGCGAGGGGCCGGGGGCCAGGGGGTGTTTGGAGGAAGCCTTGCTGGGTAAGGCGGGGGGGGGGGGCTGTGGCGGCAAAGGGAGGGCAAGGGAGGCCGAAGGGGCAAGAAAAGACCAAGAAAAAAAGCCTACAGCACCCGGTATTCCCAGGCGGTCTCCCATCCAAGTACTAACCAGGCCCGACCCTGCTTAGCTTCCGAGATCAGACGAGATCGGGCGCGTTCAGGGTGGTATGGCCGTAGACGTGAGCTGCTGCCACTAGGCGCCCTAAGAGCCTGCTCTGTGCCTCCCGACCCGTGCCCTGCCGCTCTTCGCTCCTCACTCCCCACCCGCCCCCCCTCCTGCCCTGGGCCTTGCACCTGCCTGCCCGCCTGCCTGCCTTCCAACCGGCCCAGGGGACGGGGGCGCCTGCAGCGCCCCCCTGTCGCGAAAGTCCAGGCACTCTCCCGCACGGGGACTCTCCAGTCCCGGCAGCCGCCGCCGCCACCGCCGCCTGGCTCCCGAGATGGCAAAGGGGAGCGTCGGGGCGCCGGGAGCGCGGCCCGCGCGGTGTTCTCCGCGCCCACCCACCCACCGTCCCCCACCCTCCGCCCGAGGGCAAGCGAGGGCCGCCACCAGGCCTTCCCGCCTCTCCACCCCGCCTTGCTCAAAGCCAGCGCCAGCCACCGGCGCCCGCCAGGGACCCTCCTCAGCAGCCCAACCCCATCGCCCTTCCTCCGCCACCCTTCCCTCGCCCACCCACCGACGCCAGGACCCGACTGAGAGACTCGAGAACACGGCTGGCACAGACGAACGCACAGACACTCGGGGAAAGACAGAGACCCAGAGAGAGGGAGATGTAGATAGAGAGGAAGAGACACACAGGGGGAGACACAGACAGAGCATCCAACACACAGACCCGCTCGGACCGCACGACAGACGCACGCAGACCCTGACCTGGATGTGCACAGGGACTCAGACTCAGGTGCCCCCGACAGAAACAGACACACAGCCCACACACACCGCACAGCACACAGCACAGCACAGCACAGCACAGCACAGGACAGCACAGAACACCACACCACAGCACACCACACACACACACACACACACACAGACACACACACACACACACACACACACACACACGGAGGAGGCTGTGTTGGCGAGGAAGCTGGCCCCGGGGAGGGTGGTCGTCCTTGGGCGTGGTTTGGGCGCCCAGGAGCTCCTCGGGGCCCGAGGACTTGCAGCCCAGTCTCCAGGAAACCCGCTCTGCTCCCATTCCTGCCCGGGACCCTCTGTGGCCCTGGGCGCGTACGGGCCATTCTCCTATGCTCTCGTCCTTGACTTGGGGGGCCGCTTTTGCTCGTCGGGCGCCGCGCGCCGCCGTCCCGCCGTGTCGATGAGCGAACGAGCCTCGCTCTTCGCTTCGCCGTTGCGGGGAGACTGAGCACGGACTCGGGTGTCAACGGGTGGTCCCGGGTGCCAACGGGTGAGGGCCCGGGCGGTCGGCCATCTTGTATCATGCCCACACGGAGCGGGGACCCCCGGCCCGGGGGCAAAGGGACGGTGATCCGCCGGGAGGGGGGGAATGCCCGCCCGGGTGGAAGCGCAGCCCAGGGCTGCTGGGGAGAAGGTGGAGGCGTGCCCAGGCAGAAGATGGGGCCGGTTGCCCGGTGTGCCTGGGCACTCGGGGCGGCCCAGGGGAATGGCCAGTGACTCGGTGGATGAGGGCCCGAGGCGCGGGACCTCGGAAGGGCACGCCTGCCTGCCGGGCCGGGGTGCCGTCCCATACGCGCTCCCACCCCCACCCCCACCCCCACCCCGCCCCCTACGCCCACCCCCTCCCCCACACCCCTCCCCCACCCCCGGCCCCACCCCCACCGCGCCCCAAGCCCCCCGTGGTCCTCGCCGCCCTCCCCCTTTACCTCCCTCCGAACCCGCCGCCTCCCCCCGACCCACCCGCCCCCGCCGCCCCCCAGCCCGCCCTTGTTCAAGTGGGCGTGGGCGTGGTGGCTTGCAGGTGGAAGGGCCGGCTGGCGTCCGTTTGCCCGTGCAGCCGGCACCCGCAGCGGGCCCGGGACCCGCGGGGCGGTGCGCGCGTGGCGAGGGGCCGGGGGCCAGGGCGTGTTTGGAGGAAGCCTTGCTGGGTAAGGCGGGGGGGGGGGCTGTGGCGGCAAAGGGAGGGGAAGGGAGGCCGAAGGGGCAAGAAAAGACCAAGAAAAAAAGCCTACAGCACCCGGTATTCCCAGGCGGTCTCCCATCCAAGTACTAACCAGGCCCGACCCTGCTTAGCTTCCGAGATCAGACGAGATCGGGCGCGTTCAGGGTGGTATGGCCGTAGACGTGAGCTGCTGCCACTAGGCGCCCTAAGAGCCTGCTCTGTGCCTCCCGACCCGCGCCCTGCCGCTCTTCGCTCCTCACTCCCCACCCGCCCCCCCTCCTGCCCTGGGCCTTGCACCTGCCTGCCCGCCTGCCTGCCTTCCAACCGGCCCAGGGGACGGGGGCGCCTGCAGCGCCCCCCTGTCGCGAAAGTCCAGGCACTCTCCCGCACGGGGACTCTCCAGTCCCGGCAGCCGCCGCCGCCACCGCCGCCTGGCTCCCGAGATGGCAAAGGGGAGCGTCGGGGCGCCGGGAGCGCGGCCCGCGCGGTGTTCTCCGCGCCCACCCACCCACCGTCCCCCACCCTCCGCCCGAGGGCAAGCGAGGGCCGCCACCAGGCCTTCCCGCCTCTCCACCCCGCCTTGCTCAAAGCCAGCGCCAGCCACCGGCGCCCGCCAGGGACCCTCCTCAGCAGCCCAACCCCATCGCCCTTCCTCCGCCACCCTTCCCTCGCCCACCCACCGACGCCAGGACCCGACTGAGAGACTCGAGAGCACGGCTGGCACAGACGAACGCACACACACTCGGGGAAAGACAGAGACCCAGAGAGAGGGAGATGTAGATAGAGAGGAAGAGACACACAGGGGGAGACACAGACAGAGCATCCAACACACAGACCCACTCGGACCGCACGACAGACGCACGCAGACCCTGACCTGGATGTGCACAGAGACTCAGACTCAGGTGCCCCCGACAGAAACAGACACACAGCCCACACACACCGCACAGCACACAGCACAGCACAGCACAGCACAGCACAGGACAGCACAGAACACCACACCACAGCACACCACACACACACACACACACACACACACACGGAGGAGGCTGTGTTGGCGAGGAAGCTGGCCCCGGGGAGGGTGGTCGTCCTTGGGCATGGTTTGGGCGCCCAGGAGCTCCTCGGGGCCCGAGGACTTGCAGCCCAGTCTCCAGGAAACCCGCTCTGCCCCCATTCCTGCCCGGGACCCTCTGTGGCCCTGGGCGCGTACGGGCCATTCTCCTATGCTCTCGTCCTTGACTTGGGGGGCCGCTTTTGCTCGTCGGGCGCCGCGCGCCGCCGTCCCGCCGTGTCGATGAGCGAACGAGCCTCGCTCTTCGCTTCGCCGTTGCGGGAGACTGAGCACGGAGTCGGGTGTCAACGGGTGGTCCCGGGTGCCAACGGGTGAGGGTCCGGGCGATCGGCCAACTTGTACCATGCCCACACGGAGCGGGGACCCCCGGCCCGGGGGCAAAGGGACGGTGATCCGCCGGGAGGGGGGGAATGCCCGCCCGGGTGGAAGCGCAGCCCAGGGCTGCTGGGGAGAAGGTGGAGGCGTGCCCAGGCAGAAGATGGGGCCGGTTGCCCGGTGTGCCTGGGCACTCGGGGCGGCCCAGGGGAATGGCCAGTGACTCGGTGGATGAGGGCCCGAGGCGCGGGAACTCGGAAGGGCACGCCTGCCTGCCGGGCCGGGGTGCCGTCCCATACGCGCTCCCACCCCCACCCCCTCCCCCACCCCGCCCCCTACGCCCACCCTCTCCCCCACACCCCTCCCCCACACCCGGCCCCACCCCCACCGCGCCCCAAGCCCGCCGCGGTCCTCGCCGCCCTCCCCCTTTACCTCCCTCCGAACCCGCCGCCTCCCCCCGACCCACCCGCCCCCGCCGCCCCCCAGCCCGCCCTTGTTCAAGTGGGCGTGGGCGTGGTGGCTTGCAGGTGGAAGGGCCGGCTGGCGGCCGTTTGCCCGTGCAGCCGGCACCCGCAGCGGGCCCGGGACCCGCGGGGCGGTGCGCGCGTGGCGAGGGGCCGGGGGCCAGGGGGTGTTTGGAGGAAGCCTTGCTGGGTAAGGCGGGGGGGGGGGGGCTGTGGCGGCAAAGGGAGGGGAAGGGAGGCCGAAGGGGCAAGAAAAGACCAAGAAAAAAAGCCTACAGCACCCGGTATTCCCAGGCGGTCTCCCATCCAAGTACTAACCAGGCCCGACCCT